>NW_026252331.1:0-273248 GCF_025094135.1 Mucor mucedo | reverse complement strand
AAACAAGGTCAAAAACAAAACGAATGCTAAAGGCTCCGTGGGAAGATACTCATTGTTGCCAAAACGAGCAAAGGGATCTTTTTATAAAAGGTTAGTTATTAAATTACTACTCGTACTGCTGAGGTTACCTTCTGCAGGAGCTTCTTCTTCATCCTTCTCCTCCTCATCCAAAATTTCGTCGAGTACATCTTCATCGTCACTTTCCTCGTTCGCATTGTTTCCAGCATGTTCAGGTACATCAGCTGTTTCTGTAGCAGCGTCTAATAAAAATAATAATTTGTAAATAAGATCGCTCCATTATTCATAAAAAAAAGGCTGTAATTACTCTCGTTGATTTCTAATAACGTGAAAAAAGAAAGATCAGTAAGTGTTTAAGTAGATCCTAGTCATGTCTTACGTTGCATGCGTTCCATTAAGAAGGATGCTCTCTCATCGGCTTCTTCATGATTAACAAGAGTCTTTCGGTTGACTAATTTGAACCCATTAACACCCGTTTTACAACGACTGTAGGTGCAACGGCGTAAGTTTTTCATAGTAGTACTCATTATAGTGTTAATTTTAAATAAAACAGAAAAGGGAAAAAGACAAAACAGGGAGTGCACACTCTATTACTTCCACAGTCGGAGTTTTTGACCTTTCGAAATCTTTCCTTTTTTTTTTTTTTGTTAAAGCATACGGCTTTGGGTATGCAGACGCGTTTTTTTTAGCAAAACCTTTGTAGATAATTAAATGGGATCATGACAAAGGTAATAGTTTAAAAGTTATAACGCCAACAAGGGATGTGACTCACCCTTTTTTTAAAGAAAAGAGAAAAAATCAAATTAATTGAAGACAGCAGTCGCTTGTTGCGTGCACGGACAAATAGATCATCATTGACATCATTTGTGCTTAACAACCGATTCCTTTTCTTATTGTTTACCCTAATTTTAATTTTCTCATTCATTGTTGTTTCTGCACAGACAGTTGGGCCTGATAAATGTATATCTTTTTTTACTCATTTGTATTGTCACTATTTAGCTCATCTTTAATGAATTAGGCGTTCTTTTTTCTTCTTTTTTTTTTTTTTTGCTCATTCAAATAAAATTAGAATCTACTTTTTTTTTTTCCTTTCTTTTTCTTTTCCCTTTTTTTTTTTTTTTTTTTTTTTTTTTTTTCTCTTTTTTTTTCATGTCTTTTTTTTTCTCTTTTTTTTTTCATCTCTTTTTTTTTTTCCTCTTTTTTTATCTTTTTTTTTCATCTCGTTTTTTTTTCTCTTTTTTTTTTCATCTCTTTTTTTTTCACCTCTTTTTTTCTCTTTTTTCTTCTTTTTTTTTCCTCTAATTTCAATTTCTCTTCTTTGTTTTCCTCTCTTTGATTTTTAATTCACTTTTTTTTTTGTTCCTTTTCTACCTTTAATTTTTAATCTATTTGAGCTGTTTAATAGAATTGAGGCACGTAATTCCTTGTATCTCTTGAGAAACAGCGCAGATCGTCTGATATCATACGTTTTTATGTTCAATGACAATTCCAAGGCGTTTAAGACATGGGGAACGAAGCCAGTTCCAGCTCTTTTTTCTTCTTCGTTTAACTACGTCGCCTTGTTTCTCTCCTAACGACATTGATAAATACGACTTGAATGTTCCAATGAATCAAAAATCTTGCAGCCACACAACGAATCCTGACGAGAAATACAAAATATGTGTTTAAGCGTCAATCAGGATTATTTTATGCTCATTTTTTAGGCTCGTTATGAGCGTCAATCTGGATTATTTTATGCTCATTTTTTAGGCTCGTTATGAGTGTTAATCTGGATTATTTTATGCTTACTTTTTAGGCGTGTTATAAACGGTTATTTCCATAAATGATATCCTACTCTCGTCAGACTTATACTGAAATGGACACTGCATCTTCATTTCAAAAACATTAAAAGCAAGTGTTATCCTACAGAACTTCTTGAGCAAACACTATTTACATAGCTTAACCATACAGTGATAGTAACACATGCCTCACAACGTTATTAAGCACTGAATTAGCAAAACAAATGACGAATGTAACTGCATCTAAAATAAGCATTTATAGCTTAACCGTACAGTTATCATCATTCAGATACAAGTGCATACGCGTTTTCTAACAAATACAAAATGTCTATAACTCAAACCGAAACGCCGTTTTTAAGTATACGAACTCACTTTGCCAAAAAAAAAAAAAAAAAAAAAAAAAAGGCCCCACAAAAAAAAATCAAACTGCCCGGCAAGAAAAAAAAGTTTTTCTTTAGCGCTAAAAAAAAAAAAAAAAAAAAAAAAAATTATACTGCCATCCGGGTATGTTGGTAAATGATGGATACAGGTATGATCCAGGTTCAATACTAAAGTACGAGTGGCGCACCAGAATTTATGGCAAAGTGTTAACCACTTATACCAAAGGACCTGAAATGGTGTATTTGTACACGAAGTGGTAAATCTCTGTTAAGTAATTTGGAGTGATAGTAATTGATAAAATAGAATAGATCAAAGAGGTTGTGCAGACTAAAACAATAATAAAGGGCACTGCCATGTTAATAACCTCTAATAATGGAACCATTTTACAGTAATAGGAACCTACGTTAAGATTGACGGGTACTTATTAAATGTAAGAGTTGTGTCACTCGAAACACCTATATTATATTATCCAACTACTATTAAATAAAACTCAGTTTATATCATATCTTTATCCGCTACCTCTTACATTGGTGGAGTAGCTTACAGCACATATTATCGATCTTATAACCTCGATCGTATCTTTACTTTTCTAAATGAATCCTTATGATCAGAGCAGTTATTACGTGGGGGAGAATGCGTGGAGTCTGGATCATATCAATAATATCGAACCAACATCTACTACCACAACAGATACCCAATATCTTGTTAATGTGATGACCCAGCGATATGAAGAAGAACTGGCTCAATTGCGAATTCAACATGATGAGTGGAAAAATCAGGTTGAAGCCAATTATCATTCGGAAATGGCTCGTAAAGATAAAGAAGTATTGGATCAAAGAAATTACATTGAAGACATGTTTAACCGACAAGTGGATGAAATAAAAAACATCTATCACAAACAGTTGGAAGAACAGCGTACCATTTACGATACGCAGATGTCCGAGACTCTTAGCAAAATCAGTGAGCTAAGAATCGATCTCACTCAGTTACGTCAACAGTTGGAATTAGCTCACCAACAAGTAGCCGAGAAGGAGAAGCTGATGTTGAGATATAAAACTCAAAACGAAGAGTTGAAGAAAGAAGCTTTGGAAAACAATGATCGTATGGAATCATACGATAGCGAAATTGCCAAGGTACAAACCACGTGTGATATCTTAAGAGAGGATAATCGAAGATTGGAAGTGTTACTTCGACGACCAGTTAGAACCATGGAAGGTGTGAATGCGTACACATCACCTACTCGTCCGCTGTCTATTGGTGAAATGTCGCACTCCGACATCAGTGAAGCTCGCTCTATGGGTGGGACAAGTATTGCTCGTGAAATGATTGCGGATGTTAGAGCAAATGAGAACGCTCATACAACGAGTAGATTTAAACCATCTTCTCTTTATGAATCAGCAAGTAATGGGGATGATCAATCTATTATTTTGGAGCGATCTCATCCAGTTTTAAGTGTTAAAAACCTTGCAGCATTCAACAGAATCAACACTGGAGAAGCTACACAAGACGTCGCACCAAAATCTAAGCGTAACCGTCACCCAACACCGGCCTTTTTAGGAACGTCTAATCCTACTGCACAACAGTGGTTGTTGCAATTTCGAAAGTTAATCAAATATCATAACTATAATCAACAGGATTGCGTTGCCGAGTTTATGATGGCGATGCAGGGACATGCGAATATTTGGTGGAATACGTTGGATGAGAAAACTCAGTCTGATTTTTCATTATTACTTCCAGCTTTTCAACGGTTTTATGGTGATGATGCTCATGATATGTCACGTGCGATATCAAATGCTTTCTCGATGAAGCAAGGCGAAGAACCCATGTATATTTTTGGACCAAAATTGTTATTGGAAGTTACTACGGTCGCTCCGGAAAATCATCCCTTACAAATGAAATTTTTCTACAATGCGGTCAATCAAAACGTTGCGGATTCAGTCATGCCTGCTCGTCCGTCCAATATCAACGATGCGGTATCTATTGCCATAGAATTAGAAAGAAACATAAAGTTCAAGTTTCCGTTAGTCACTTCAGGGGCAAATAGTGGTCCAAGTAATGGGTCCAGTCAACCCACCGGCGCATGGAACCCAATGGGAGCTGAGAATCGTACCGACGATGTTATGATGGACATAGATGTCAATGTACAGTCTGGTCATCATTTCAGCAAGAACCGTGGCGATGACAAGAAGAAACAAAAGAAGAAAGTAGAATGTTTTGTGTGTGGCTACACCAACCACATAGCTCGTGATTGTAAGTTCGTGGAATCGGCTAAAGGCTTAGAAAAGGAAGCTTCATCCAAGAACAAGAAGTCTGATAAGAAAGGAACTTCTACGAAGGCTAATAACAGTCAAGTTGAAGTAGCTATGGCTACATCACCGGATAACAGTGAGGGAACAGATCAAATACCTGAAATTGATGCTACTGATAATATCTTTTTTAAGCTTTTCCATAACCAAAATCATCAAGGTGCTAGTGATTGTTTTGATAATGAGGATTTAATACCTACTATGATTGGTGGTGGAAATGAGGCGACAAGCTTTATTGTATCCGCAGCTGTGAACGATGACAATTTTTTATCTCCTACAACTGATGTTCTTATTGATACTGGTGCAAATATTAGTACCATCACATGTGAAGAAGCTGAAAGATTGTCGTTGGAACCTCAACCTGCTCCTCCAATTCGAATCATTTGTGGAAATTCCTCTGTCGGTGTATCAGATCAAGCCGTGTGGTTACCCTGTATTATAGATAAACGAGAATACTCGGGAATGTACGTACGGGTGGTCAAGGAGCAAAATGTGACAACCATTTTTGGTATGGATTGGCTATTACAACAGCTGGTGTTAATTGATCCTTTGACAAAGAAGTTAATACCTCGATCAAGCATCCAATGGCAGCACAACCATATCAATACAATTACAAGCGACGGTGATGAACTTCAAATGGAACTTCTCCAAGGCGTCCCTCAAGAAATTACTAATATCCTATTAGTACATCCAAAAATTTATAATAATTCCGAATTGCAAACCATTACTAACGCACCGATTGCTCATCGAATAGATACAGGTGACAGTCAACCCGTTGCTGCTCGTTGGTGTCGTTCATCTCCTAAGGAAGATCAAGTCATTAATGAGGAAGTCGAAAAAATGCTTGCTAGAGGAGTCATTCGACCTAGTGATTCTCCTTGGTGTGCGAATCCTATCGTAGTTCCCAAACCAGATGGTACAAGTAGATTTTGCACAAATTTTCGCCCATTGAATGCAGTAACAAGAAAAGACAAATATCCATTGGAGCGTATGGACACGTTATTGGATCAGCTATCAGGATCATCATGGTATAGCAGTATCGATCTGAAAAGCGCATACTGGCAAATTCCTATACATGAAGACGACAAATGTAAAACAGCATTCCGCACGAGAACAGGATTGTATGAGTATAATGTTCTAGCTTTTGGACTTTCGAATGCACCAAGCTCGTTCTCGAGGTTTTTAAACACGTTGCTACGTTCGGTGTCCGCCTTCACAGTTATTTATCTGGACGACATCTTATGTCACGCTTCGACAAGGGAGGAGAATATAAATCAAGTCCGCGAAGTTCTGAGAATACTAAACCATTGGAACTTAAAGATCAATGTTGGGAAGTGTGAATTCTTAAAGCAAGAAGTGAAGTTTTTAGGTTTTATTGTATCAGGTACCGGCGTCAAACCAAACCCTATCAAGACCTTACCAATCAAAAATTGGCTAGCACCTAAGAATATCAAGGAACTTCAACAATTTTTAGGAACATGCACGTTCTATCACAAATTTGTCGAAAACCTATCCACTGTAGCTGTGTCTCTGTATGCATTGCTCAAGAAAGATGCGGAATGGAAATGGGACCGGCATTGTCAAAAGGCGTTTGACACGTTGAAGGAAAAACTCATATCACTCCCTGAACTCGCGTATCCACAGCCAAATGTTCCATATGAACTTCATTGTGATAGCAGCGATTATGCTGTTGGTGCTGTTCTGGTTCAACAAGGTCGACCAATTGCATACGCAAGTCGAAAGTCCACGGCAGCTCAATTAAATTATAACACGACCGAGAAAGAATGTCTTGCAGTGGCCTGGGCTCTCCGATATTTTCATTGTTACGTCCATGGGGCTACCCTACACGTTTATACTGATCACTCTGCACTTAAATCGTTGTTAGCAACTAAGAACCCCAAAGGTCGTATTGCTAGATGGATTGTTGAAATTTGGTACTATGAATTTACGTTGGCTCATCGCAAAGGCATTGATAATCAAGATGCAGATGCATTAAGTCGGTTAACAGGAATTGACGGAAATAAAGGAATTGACGGAAATAAAGGAATTGACGGACTCAAAGACTCGTACGGTGGTATACGGGCACAACAATCAAAGGAATATACTCCTGCTGAAACTCTGGAATTGGCCCAAAAGAAGGACACGAAGATTCAAGAAATATTTAATTCTGGTACCATTGAACTACCTTTTACGGTGAAAAAGGGAATCTTATGCCATGTCAAGAACGATAACACAGTATTGGTCATCCCAAAGAGCATGGTGGAACAATTTATTTACGCTGTACATAACCATCCCACAAGTAGACATATGGGCCGAGATAAGACTTATGAAAAAGCCAAACTCAACGGGTGGTGGTGGAATATGAGAAATGTCATTTTCGAATATGTAAAAAACTGCCTTGATTGTAAAAGGTTCAAAAGCCCTACACACAAATACCAGAAGTTGACTAGCATCGAAGTCGGATATCCCTGTCATACCTGGGCTGCTGACATAGCCTTTTTACCTGTTTCAAATAGAGGAAATCGGTATTTATTAGTTTTCATGGATTATTTTACCAAGTGGGTAGTTACGGCCGCCTTACCATCTTTTGACACTGATGCTGTTGCCAACGTCATGATATATAGTATCATCTTCGTATTCGGTAGACCCACTCGATTTATTACTGATAATGGAAAAAAATTTATTGCTGAAGCCATGAAGGCTATCTGCCAACGATTGGGAATCGCCAAAATTGAAACAAGTGTGGAACACCCACAGTCAGACGGGTTGGTAGAACAAATGAATCGCACTGTAAAGTCAGCTCTATCAATTTACTGTGAACAAGATCCGACCACTTGGGATGACTACCTTCAATTCGTCACATTTGGAATAAATACAAGTAAACAAGCATCCACTGGATATTCCCCATATGAAGTCATGTTTGGTCGAAAGGCAATTTTACCATCGCTAGCTAATCTTCCAGATATTCAAGAATACTCCAATTATAACACCAAGTCTTGGATGGCCTATCTCAACCATTATATTCCAATTCTTACAACTAATGTTCAGGACAATATCAAGCAGAGCCAATTGAATCAACAAAAATACTACAAAAAAAACAGGAAGGAGAAAGAGACATTTTGTATCGGTGACAAGGTTTTGAAGATCAAACCCAAAGATAACTGGAAGTTCGGTGAACCTAAGTTTTCTGGTCCCTGGCTTATCAAGAAAGCAACTAGTAAAAACAATGATGCGTTTCTGTTGGAATTAATTGATAACTCAAAGGCCAAGCGATCTATTGTCAAGACAACTACATCAAACATAAAAGACATTTACAAAGTCTAATTTTCAAGAGAACAAGAACCCATACTATTATTTTATTATCTATATTTATTATTATCTTATAACTTATCCAAAATTTAGAATGTCCTTTATGGGGAGGACAGTGTAAGAGTTGTGTCACTCGAAACACCTATATTATATTATCCAACTACTATTAAATAAAACTCAGTTTATATCATATCTTTATCCGCTACCTCTTACATTAAAGTAACACAAGACGATCAATCAGAAAGAAACCACACAGGTAATAGTTACAATAACAAATTTTAAAGTAAGAAAAGGATAAGTTTATTAAAATATAAGAATTCAAAGTGTATTTATACTAAAAGATCTAATAAGATAATTGTGTTGAGATATGAGTGTTCTCTTGAGTAATTGTGATTATAACCGAAGCATTTTTAGAGACATTTCAATGTTGCCTGAGCTCGAGATAAGTTATTTCTTTCCAAATTAAGATATGTGCATAAAATAATAAAAATCCATATGTAAATTCCAATCTGAACTGACTTGATACTTGAAATGAACATATTTGAGAGAACTTGTAAAACCAACCAGAATGTCTGGACTTGGAAAACCATATTTGGAGAACAAGCTGTTTACATATCTTCTTGTTGAATAAAATACTTGATGATAAATAAAATAGTGTAAAACGATAATAAAATTGATACTGAAATGTGTGTACTGAAAATAAAATAAGGTGTTGGAAAAAGGTGTTGTAATCTTGTAATAAATTGAATAGTGATATAAAAAGGTGTATAAATGTTGCAAAGGTGTATTCTTTTTGATAAGTGAGAAACGATTATATGAGTGTGGTTGACGCGACTTGAAATTACGATAATAGAGGATTATTCTCGATAAGGAAAGAGCCAATCTTCATTTAGTTAAACAAACTTCTATATTTCCTTTTACAAACGTTCTAGAAGCTTTTAGCTGATCATTGACGTTTATAACCTCACAGCATGTGTCAGACCGTAGCCCGCGGGTATAGCTCAGGTTAAAGATTTTAATTTTATTATTTGCAACAATGTATGGGCGACTCTATAGAGCATAAATGCCACAAAGGATGAACTAAGTTAAATTTGAGGAGAAAATATAAAAAACCCAACAGAGAGCGTATGGGGGAAAAAAGGATTAGGAGTAAGAGAAGAGCTTGTAGACTAATGTATTTGTAAATGATCCTCTGGTTCGACTATCGGCTGTGAACTTTGATATGACTTACCACCGTAGCGACGCAGATGGAAGACAGATACAAATAGGTCATCTATGTAGGGAGCAGAGAAGGGGGAAGCCATGAATCACCAGGATCCGGATCAGGGGCGATATTAGCAAGAGGGTGTACAAGACAATCAATTGCATATAGTAATTGAAGTAAGTCAGACCAGTATGGTGGTGGACCTGAGGAAGCGGAAGTTGGAAGACTACTAATTGCAAAGTCTAGACGATGAATTGTAGGTGATGGAGATGGTGGTAGAGAGTCCCAAAGGGTTGACTCCAGAGCACGACAAGAGAGAAAGTGGTCACGAGTGATGTATTCACCAGAAAAGCAGGGGCATTGTTCACGCATGTTGGCAAATCGACCTAGACGCCAGCGTACTAGGCGACTTCTAGCCGTTTTGGACATTGGGAGATACAGTATAGGGTCAGGTTTAGAAGTACATGGACGACATGCTCGAAGTAGAACATGATGTCCAGAGGTAACAGCTTTAGCCATGAGAGTATCAAATTGGTCTTGCCAGAATTTTCTGAAGTGTGTATTCAGTAAAGCAGGAGTGGCGGGTAGTGGAGTTGGCAGAGATCTGTAGAGGGCATTCTTTTGGAGAAGAGAGATCAATCTGGGTGGTTTTTGTAGAGACTTCAGGAGAACAAGTAGACAGTCATCTGGTAGTGAATTAGCTCTCAACACATATCTAGTGACAAGCACGTTGTAGCGGTGTTTCATCGAGGGGAGGCAAGTAATATGTTTAGCGACATTGAACCAAGATCCACCAACGAACATTCGGACAAGCCGGTTTTGTGTATCGTCAATGGCTTTTAATTGTGTAGCTGTGAGGTGGGAGATGGCGAGACCATACTCTATTTTTGGACGAATAAAGCTGGTATATAGCCGGGAGCAGAGGAGGAGAGAGAAACCATTTTTGTGGACACCAACTGAAGTGAGGAGGGCCATGGTTTTGATTGCACTTGCTTTACGGAGGGACAAGATGCCAGGGCCATACAGACCATCCTTGTTGAAAGGTACGCCTAAGTATACAAACTCATCAACTGTAGGTATTGAGTTACCGTACAATGTCATTTGAGGGCCGGTTGTGGGGGCATTGAGAACAGCACATTTTGAGGGACTCCATCGGTAGCCAATCGAGTGGGAGTGTTCAGCGGATAGGTTGAGCATGCGTTGTACTTGAGCTGCAGATCCTAGGATAGCTACATCATCAGCGAACAAGAGGCAATTAATTGGAGTACGTTGAGTAGCACCAGGAGGGAGGACAGAAGTCGTACTTGGTGTAGCAACAGACCGAAGAACACCAGGCAGAGAGTTAATGTAGAGAGAGTAGAGCAAAGGTGACAGGACAGAACCTTGGAGTACACCAGTAGCAGGAGAGAAGGGAGTGGATACATGATTGGAAATTAAAACTGAGATGTGAACATCATCAAATAAATTTACCAATAGTGCAAGGATAGGCTTAGGTAGAGGAGAGTTGGCCAGGGAGTTCCAGATTACACGTCTATCGACGGTATCATAGGCGGCTTTAATATCAAGGAATGCTACCACTGGAAGACGATGATTTGTACGGAGGTAGTCACGTACGAGGTCATGTAAACAAAGGGCTTGATCAAGGGGGCTGCGTTGTGGGCGAAACCCACCTTGAGCAACATCCAGTGGAGGGCTAAGGAGAGAGAGAGAGGCAGAGAGAGTGAATTCAAACAGTTTTCGAATGACAGATGTCAATGAAATAGGTCTGTAGTTGGCTGGGTCAAATGGGTCACCTTTCTTGTGAATGGGAAATACATTAGCTATGCGCCATAGGCTAGGTGTATATGACCATTGGTAGCAGAGGGTGAACAGGACAGAGAGTACTTTAGTAATGTCTTTGCCAAGAGACTTAAGCATTTCAGCCTTGAGGTGGTCAGAGCCAGGAGCCTTGCGTGATGGTAATCGGTTGATGTGTTCTAAAACACGATCAACGTCAAATAGTCCGTCATCAGGAACAGGGAGAGGACTATTGTCAAGGAAACTGGGTGGTGGAGGAGGACGACTGGCAGGAGGAGGGAGGAGGTTACCAGCGTATACGCTAGACAAGTGATTCGCCATTGCATCAACTGAAGCTTGAGGACCATCAAGATGAGCGTAGGTAGAAGAGCACTGTCTGCGGCGTTTGATTCTTGCTAGGGTAGCAGTGGCTTTGGAGAAGTTAGTTTCAAGGGACTCACAAAAGTTTTTCCAGGAAAGACGTTTTGCTACAGATACCAGACGACGAAGAGATTTATGAGCTGTAAGATGTTGATTCCACCAGTAGGCTTTGTCAACACCACGAGAGTGACGCCACCTGCCAAAGCAACGATCACGTTCTCGAGCGGCTTCTTGCATTTCATTGGACCAGAATACTTTCCACTTCTTACCAGAGTTAGGTTTTTTAACACCAACAGAAGAGTCAAGAGCTTGATAGAGGCGATCATTAAGATTTTGGTTGAGGCCATCAATATCAGGGCAGACCAGGGGAGAATTATACACTAGATCAGTAAGAGAATCGACAAGAGGAGCAACAAGAGAAACAAACTTGGACTGAAATAGCGCTTTAGGACCATCTTCACCTAGTCGCGAGAGATTCCATAGGCGTCTTGGAGCTATGGTATCTCCACCCCCAGATCCATCACCCCCAGATCCATCACCCCCAGACCTATCACCCCCAGACCTATCACCCCCAGACCTACTACCCCCAGATCGTAAAGCAGAATCATATTCAAATGACAGAGTCATAAGTCTATGATCTGAACCGAGAGAAAGATTAGATTCAACCACCAGGGAAGGGTGCTTGAAATTCCAGTCGGGTATGTTGGTTAGAAACAGATCTTTGATGCTGCATTGTTCTGTATTTTGCCGGAATGTTGAGAACGTTGCTACACCATGAGACAGAGATGAGTTTAGAACCAGGAGATCTTGTTGTTCACACCAAGTAGTTAGATCAGCACCACGAGGCGTAGTAATAGAATCACCAGTGAAAGGACCAAGACGTGCATTAAAGTCACCACAGAGAATGGTGTCAGAGCCTAGGGGGATAGGCCTTAAAGCGGAAAGCACCAGCTCTCGAGAGAGGCTGGGTGGGAAGTATGAACAATGTACATTGACGCTACCAATTTTCATTGATAGGGTATATGCATTGGGAGAAGGAAGTTGAGTGACAGGAATAGGACATTGAGGCGAGACAAAGCATGACACACCACCGGATCCTCGACCATTACCATTAGAGACCAAAGTACCGTAGAGATGATATTGAGACCAATTGGCAGGCAAGTAACCAGCAGTGAGCCATGTTTCGGTGATGAAAAGGAGATCGGAATTAGTGACATGAGATAGTACATCTTGGATGGTTGTAGCCCGAAGACCATTAGCATTCCAGAGACTAAATGAGAAGGAGCGGAGGGAGGTGTTGTTGTTCAAATTGTAATGGACACTCATTAGAGTTCCATTTCAGATTCTGAGAGAGGTTCGACTTCATTGTTCTTGAAGTAGAATGCAGCCTTTCGAGGATCCACTTGGTCAAGTTTCTTACGAGCACCAGCAAGAGCATCTTTGGCATCTTCGTCATCGATCCAGCCAAATTCCACAAAGGAACGAGCAACAGGGCCAACAACAAGAGGACGCAAGAAGGTGAGAGTATCGATAGCACGACTATTGACAATGTCGTGCATCTTTTGACAACGTTCTTCGTATGTCAGGTCAGAGTATCTGGGATCCGCCAAATGTTTAGGATCAAGAGGATCAAAGTTTGGGAACAGAGTGGCGTCTACCTTAGTCATAGCATCTGTAAATGTTTTGACATATTGGACATGCATGAGTAATCCTAATACTTCAGAGGCAGGAAAGGTGACATCCAGGATACGACCAGTGTCAATGCCTGAACGTCGAAGGCGAGAACGGACTTCAGATCGAATGATCTTACGTGAGCGACCAATATAGACATACTGGAAGCCTTGAGGACCCTTATCTTCAGCACTTTGAAAGGGACGAGCAGCTGAGATACGCTTCTTTAACGAAGTGGCAGGGGAAGTACGTTTGGGCTTTTCAGGGCGTGTTTCAGCAGCCTTAGTTGCCCATGTAGAATCTTGGCTGGAGGAGCCGCGGTTACTATCCTCGGTGGATTGATTTGAAACCCGAGATGGAACGGTGGTTTTGGATGCACCGGGGTTGGTTGAAACAGAAACAAATTTTTCTTTTAAAATTTTATTTTCCGAGGCGAGAATCATATTTTCCTTTTCAAGAGTAGAGACTTTTTCTTTCAGAAGTGCCATTTCTTTCAAAATTGTAGAGTGTTCGTTAACTTGAGAAGCGAGATTGTAGACATATTCCAAGAGTTGTCCGTGATCGAGGTTGGGCTGTACAGAATCAATGGTGCAGTCCATTGCTTGATTTTCCATTTTTTAAGAAATTAACAATTTCGAATTTTCTAAAAACTGTAGATCTTGTCCAATGGGGTTGAAAACTTGTTTGAATGTACTTGAGGTAATAAGCTTTAATACTGTAAAACTTATTTTGGAAGTTGTTGCTAACGTTGTTGATATTTTATCGATTTTAAAGTACCGGCTAAAATGTTTAACCGTTCCAATTTAATAAAAAGTTTGAGAAAGCGAAATATCAGTCTTGTAATAGGTTATAGTGGGTTAAGATTCAACTCTCAGTGGTTAATCAGTTAATAAGTAGGTAAGTACTTAAATATATAAAATAGAAGATAATGTTTATTTGATACAAAGCTAGGAGCTATTTATACTAGTTTGGGGAATATATAGAATGTGATAATAATGTGATAATGTAATGCTGATATGTATGGTGATAATATAATAAAAGTATGGTGATAGATATAAAGATTGATTGTGATAAATATAAGTAATCAGGTTATTGAATGTAGAAGTAGTGTTGTGATATTTATAATAAAGTGGTGTTACTTCTTTGGCCGTTTTCTATTGGCATTGGTTATCTTGGGTACAAACTTCCTTTTTAGAAGTTTAGCTTTCTTTAACCGTAATTCGATCTCCAGAGGCATTTCAACATCCATGGTAGAGTCCGGGTCGGGTAGAAGAGTCCGGGTCGGAATGTGGCTTAGAGAAGCATCAGAACCATCGACAATTGTGGGCTTGACATTACCCCCTTTTAAACCTTGTGTTCGACTCTGAACACTGGCAGATGTAGACGAGACAGCATTAGAAACAATAGGCGAGGGAGGTAAACTAGGAACTTTTGGAACAACTGCAATAGCGAGTTTGGGAGATTCAGGCAACATGGGTGTGTCTTCATCAGCAATGTCGTTTGACAATGTCGGAATAACGGAATTGGAAACAAGAGGAACAGAAGTAGGAACAGGAGGAACAGAAGTAGGAACAGGAGGAACAGAAGTAGGAACAGAAGTAGGAACAGGAGGAACAGAATCAGAAACAGGAGGAACAGTGGAATCATAAGCAAAATTTTGACAAGGTCAGGTTGTAGAGGATCAATATGGTCACCTTTAAGAGGTTCAGTAGTGTTATCCAAGTCTTTCATGATAGTATTGTATTCACGACGAGCAGAAGTAGGATCATACCAAGGTTCTTCAGGACGATCACCGCGTGCGATACGTAACCTATCAACATGAACAAGTGACTTCAACGGTTCACCAGCAAGGGTTTGTAGTTTATACGTACCAAAATCTGGAAAAACTTCTACTACAATAAAAGGACCTTTAAATTTTGGCTCTAAACCATAACGACCTTCATGTGTGAGCATAACCATATCACCAGGTTCAAAAGTAATCTTCTTAATAGCAGCATCCCAACGGATCTTGTCTTTTTCAGCCATAGCCTTCAATCGAAATTCAGCAGCGGCACGATGTTGACCTAAATTAGCGAGTTCACGAGAGGTAATATCTGCAACAGTACGAGGATCGTCAAAAGTGGCATTATCAATATAGGGTTGTAACACATCACCAGGCAAACGAGGTTCACGACCATATGTCAAATAAAATGGGCTAAATCCAGTGGTAGTATGTAAACGAATACGACATGCCCAGAGAGCAGCATGTACAAAATCGTCCCAGCGATGAAGGGCACCATTTGTGTATTTACGCAACATTTGTTTGATTACGCCGTTAAATCTTTCAGCCTTGGCATTTGTACGTGGATGGTATGCGGAAGTTAACTTGAATTTGGAGCCAATTCGTTTGATGTATTCTTGGACAAGACCGCTCGTAAAATTAGCACCTCTATCTGTGCATATCTCAGACATGACACCAAAATTCATGACGATTTCCTCGTAAATAAAATCAGCAACGACCTCTTTGGAAGCAACAGGAACAGCACGAGCCACGCACCAATTAGTGGCATAATCTACACCAACCAAAAGCCAGCGATTTCCTTTCAATGTTGTGGGTAAATCCAAAAAATCCAAATGCCAACGGTCAAAAGCGGTAGGAACCTTGAGAGGATGCATTTCATCATGATGCGCAAGACCTTTTCGACTATTCACTTGACAAGAGGGGCAGACACTAATCCATTGTTGAATATCCAGACGCATAGATGGCCACCAAAACCGGGGAATCAATATTTTTAACAAACTCTTGTAACCAGCATGACCGAAAGAATCATGGTATCGAGAAACAGTATCAGCACGTTGAGCAAAAGGTAAAAAAGGAACAAGTTTTAGACCAGTCTGTGCATCTACAGCAATCTTACGATATACTTGATTAGCAGTAACATGAAAATATTTTTCTTCTTTATCAAGTATGGCTTTGACTTCAGCAGATTTTACCTTTTTCCGCGTTTCTGGGAGGAGTAACATGGGCCAGTCACTTCGAAGTTTGGCAGGTAATTGTGTCCAAGTAACATACAAATAATCGGGTTCCATTGGTTTAACAGCATCGGTAGATTCGAAATTCATGCGGGACAAAATATCAGGAACGGTATTTTCTTTACCGGGTTTATACAAAATTACAGGTGAGTACAATTCCAATTCATTGATCCATCTTACTAATCGATTCGGTGGATTTTCTTTAGATCGAAAATACTGTAAGGGCAAATGATCAGAGTAAACAGTGTAACCTTTGGGACAGCCTTCGACATAACAACGCCAGGTACGTAACGCATGTAAGATGCCTAATAATTCTTTTTCTTGAGCAGGAAGCTTAGATTCAGAGTCAGCAAATTTCTTGGATTCAAAACAAAGTGGATGCCAGGGCAAGTTGGGATCATCATCAGGTTGAAGTAAAGTAGCGCCACAACCACGATCGGAAGCATCGACTTCAATACGGAAAGGTTTATCCATGCGTACAACTTGTAATACAGGACTGGAGGATAATAATTGCTTTAACCTATCAAAACTGATTTGACAATCGTTATTCCAAACTATCGGTCGTGTTTTATACCTGTACCTCGGGTGAGGTCTGTTAAAGGAGCAGCAATAGATGCAAAGTTCTTGATAAATCTTTTGTAGAATTGAGCAAAACCAATAAACTGACGTACTTCTTGCACATTTTTCATTCTTGGCCATTGTTGTACCACCTGTACTTTTTCGGGACTGGGAGAGATGCCAGTCTCTGTAATTCTAAAACCGACAAAATTTAATTCCTTTTTACAAAACTCACATTTTTTCAAGTTGGCTATGAGTTTTTCTTTTCTTAACACCTCCAGAATCTGACGAACATGAATCTTGTGTTCTTCTAATGTCTTGCTATAAATCAGAATGTCATCGAGATAAACAATCGTAGTCTTGTCAATGTATTCACCAAGAATTCTATTCATCAACGTCTGGAAAACCGGGGGAGCATTACACAAACCAAAAGGTAAGACGAGCCATGAGAATTGTCCATAACGAGTATTAAAAGCAGTTTTTGGAACATCTTCAGGAGCAATACGAATTTGATGGTAACCACTACGTAAATCTAAACTGGTAAAATAACGCGCGCCACTCAACTTGTCTAAGCATTCGTCAATACGTGGTAAGCTTGAACTGTTACGAACGGTGTATTTGTTTACTGATCTATAATCGACGCACATGCGAAGTGAACCAGGCTTATTGGATCCAGGTTCAGGCTTCTTTCTAACAAACAATACACCAGCACCCCAAGGAGAAGAGCTAGGCTTGATTAATCCTAATTTCAGAAGTTCGGTTAATTGTTTTTGTAATTCTTCAAGTTCGAGTGGACTCATTTTGTAAGGAGGACGAGAGACAGGTCGAGCATCACCAGTATCAATCAAATGATGAATACCACGATCAGGTGGAAGGCCAGGTAGAGTGTCTTTGAAAACATCGGTAAATTCTTTGACTAAATCATTCCAATAGGTTGTTTTATCGAGTGAATATGCAGTATCTGGATGAACGGGCTTGATAACAAAAAGGAAGCTTTCACCTCCTTTTTTAATAATACGGTCTGCTTGCTTGTAGGTGATGAGATAATTTAAATTAGGAAGAGAGGTAGGTGAGTAACGTTTTATGTTTGTACATGGTGTTAATTTGACACGTCCATTATTTAAATACCAGGTATCTGTGTTCCAGTCAGGCAAAGGTCTAGTCTGTTTCAACCAAGAACGACCAAGGATCAAATCAAATTTAGTAGGGAATACAAAGGCCGTGATCTTGTCGTGAACACCATTTAAATTGATAATCATTTCCACCTTGTGCTTGATCTGGGATACCATACCACCAGCAGTTTCAACATGACGATCTTCAACAGAGATAAGATTACGACTATCGAGGGATCTAATTACATGAGGGGAGACATAGTTTTCACTTGCGCCGGAATCAATTAGAACTTGTATAACTTCGCCATTGTATTGGACAGGATATAGTGGTAGAGTAGTAGCCATAGCATTTAAATCCGATATATGTTGTAAATCATCAATAAAGGATTTGGGATATATAATAGGTAGCGTTTCAATCACCACGTGTGGAGGAGTATTGGTAGGGTCGACATTAGTTGTATTATTGTTGTATTTAGTTGGATTTAATGTGGGGTAGGGTGTAGAGTCAGTGGAATAAAGGTCAAAATCAATCAAGTTTTTATTTTCAGGAAAATTGTTATTGTTATCTATGTCAAGTAGGTGAACTTCCTGTTCTTCAACTACATTGACTGAAAATCCCGCTTGGAATGTTGATCATCCAACTTCTTGATATCAGATAAACGAGTACGACAATTTCTCTTGATATGACCAGACTTGTGACAATAATAACATGAGGTGTTATTATTAGAGTTGTTGTTACCATTGCGAGCATAGTAGTTGCCATTGTTTCGACCATAATTGTTGTTATCGTTGTTACGCGAATAATTATTACCATTGTTACGAGAGAAGTGGTTGTTGTTGTTGCGAGAGTAACCATTGTTGTTTCGGTTGTTGTTATTTCTGACATAATTAATTTCTTCTGCCACATCCAAATCCATGGGATCATCAATACGAGCTTTAACATGTGATGACCTAACCACATACGGGTAAATGTCTTCTTGTTGAGCACTGTCAAAAGCAAGTGCAGCTTGAATTGCTTGTTTCAACGTATCCGCATCATACTGGCGAATATGCGATCTCATTTGCTTGCTTGTCAGACCACGAACAAACTTGTCACATCCTTCTTCATCAGTCATACCAGGGATAGCTAATTTAATGTCCATAAATTCATTGATGTAAGCAACCAAATCACCTGTTTGTTTCAATGAAGCGAGTCGATCACGAGCGATTCTCGTCGAGTTGTCAGGTCTAAAAAATTCGATGATTAGTCTTTTCAGTTCGAGCCAAGTAGTAGGAGCGTCGTCTGTTAATTCGATAGTTCTAAACCAGGCATCAGCACGATCGCGTAGAAGTGTGGTAGCGTATAAGCAGCTACGTTCGGGAGTCCAGGAGTTGAAAGTAGTAAATCTTTCAATAGATCTGATCCAGCCATCAATCAGAAGGGCATCACGGGTACCATCATACACTTCAGGTTCTTTAATTCTTGTTTGTTTGCTTTCAGTCATAGCAGTAGTAAACTTTTTGATCAGTTCAGCCATATCAGCATTGTAGTTATTCTTGTCAGTATTGTCAGTCATTTTTCTTGGATTCTGGTGCTACCAAATATCAGTCTTGTAATAGGTTATAGTGGGTTAAGATTCAACTCTCAGTGGTTAATCAGTTAATAAGTAGGTAAGTACTTAAATATATAAAATAGAAGATAATGTTTATTTGATACAAAGCTAGGAGCTATTTATACTAGTTTGGGGAATATATAGAATGTGATAATAATGTGATAATGTAATGCTGATATGTATGGTGATAATATAATAAAAGTATGGTGATAGATATAAAGATTGATTGTGATAAATATAAGTAATCAGGTTATTGAATGTAGAAGTAGTGTTGTGATATTTATAATAAAGTGGTGTTACTTCTTTGGCCGTTTTCTATTGGCATTGGTTATCTTGGGTACAAACTTCCTTTTTAGAAGTTTAGCTTTCTTTAACCGTAATTCGATCTCCAGAGGCATTTCAACATCCATGGTAGAGTCCGGGTCGGGTAGAAGAGTCCGGGTCGGAATGTGGCTTAGAGAAGCATCAGAACCATCGACAATTGTGGGCTTGACAGAAAGAGAGTGCGGGTATAGCTCAGCTGGGAGAGCGTCAGACTGAAGATCTGAAGGTCAGGTGTTCGATCCACTTTAGCCGCAATTTTTTTTGGCACTACGTTTGTAGTGTCGAGGAACTATTGTTATTTTTTTCTTTTTTTGTAAATTAAAGTTTTTATTGAACTTAATAGTGATACAATCTGGATAGTGATTGTGATGTTTTATTGGCAGAGGTTATGAGTTAGATAGAGCAAGAATATAAATATTGATTTATATTTCTGTTCTTAAGTGAGCACCACGTTATTTTATATAAATACTTGAAAGATATATATGGTAACGAACCAGTAAAGATAAATAGAATAAAAAGATTTGAAATAAAGATACAGAGAAAAGAGACTAGGCTTCGATTTTCTAGGGAGACAGACAGATAATAAGCCATGTCAGGCCGTAATTTAGGATAGGAGTGTTAAAGCTCAGGTCACATGATTATAGTTTATGCTACTTAAAGTAGTCAAAAATATATTTTAATAAAAACAACTTTCTTTCGATCAGAAGTTACTTGAGGCTCACATTGAGACCGACAGCCAAATTATATGTTAGATATAAGTATTGACAGTGTTACACGGCACTTTTTGTCGTTCTGACCTAAATTTTTTTAATTTTTTTGACTGCTTTTTGGTCCTTTTCTTATAAAAGGACCATAAAATTATTTAATAAAATCATTAGTTTGTTCTTTACCTTAATCTGAATAAGTCTTAATACTTTAAGTCTTTGTGATTTTGTATTTATTATAATTGCTTGTAATTTCCTTCTGTAAAATCAGCATTGTAGCTATTCCATTACGTATTTAACTATACTCCTTCGAATACCACTTTTATCTGATTTCGTCGTATAAATTACCCTATTATATAAATATATTTTATCTTTTGCAGTTGACAACTATATAGTCTGGTGCTCACTTTTAAGAACTTTTATCTTAAACCTCTATTTTTATTTTCTTCTATTACTTTTACTGAAACTTGCCAGTAACATTTTGGTGCTCACTAACAGGGTTACATCTTTTTAAACTACTCTATATTACATTACATAATCTTAAATTATGTCTGGTGTAAACGAAAATACTGTGTTGGCTACTTATCAACACCTCTCTCAAGACTCTCCCTCTGGTGGACAGCGTAACCGATTAATTGAATTTCACGGTGATGAAGGCGAAGACTTTAGACACTTCAAGAAGAAACTTGAATCCTTCTTTGCCCTTTCTGATATTACCAAAGAACACCGAAAAATTCTCATTTTACAAACTCAACTTCAACACGGCGCTCGGTATTTTCTTTGATTCTTTATATGAAGATAAGCCCGATCCTACCCAATGTACCTATACGGAATTTGCTGATGCCTTGTATGACGAATACATTACCCCCCCAATTGATCCGTCGTTATCAATTAGCCTTTAACAGCATGAGTCAAGGTTCTGAAGAACATCCGCGTGTATACTTAGCTCGATTGAAAGAAGCTGCGATTCTCGCTGAGATTTTGGAACCAATTCAAGTAGAAATTCGTTTTCAAACTGGATTGTTGCCAAACATTCATCATTCAATGTAAACTTATGGGTGCTAGCACTTTTCATGAATACTTAAAATGCTCTGATGGTTACTGGGATGCCTTTCATCAAAAGTCTATTACTATTGTTGACAGTCCTTTTAACGTACGGCCTACAATCAGCCCTTCGATTTCAATCCCTAACGTCAATCGTACGGGACCAAATTCTTCCAACATTGTTCATGCTCCTGTTAATTTTTCCCCCATTAATCCTAATTCACTTAATGTTGAATCTCCTACTATTACTAAGATAACTAATAGTATGAATGCTTTACAATTGAATCACATGGAAAGTAATGATGTAAACGATCCCTCTGTGCCCAATATCTCTAAGATTGATGACGTGAAGTTTGAAGAAAAACTTCGTCTCATGGTCGATGAAAGCATAAAGCATCATTTTTCCAAGTCTTATAATAATAATAATGGTGAACGACGTGGTAATACTCGCAACAATTATCGCAGCAATTACAATGACAATTACCGCAATCATGATAATTATCGTAATAATGATCAATATCGCAATAATGATGGATATCGCAATCAAGAGAATTATCACAACAATTATGGAAATAACTATCAACGTAATCACAATGATCATCACTCACGCAATCAGAATGAACAACCTCATCGTCCTGATAACTATCGTAATAACCATCAAGATAACGCTAGATCTGATAGGCCGAGCTCTAACAATTATCGCAATGGTCAACCTTCAAAAAACTAATTGGGTCGATTGCTGATACTAATGGTCAATCGAAACACCCTCCCAACAACAAATCCATTAATAACCAAGCCCTACATGCTATGGTTGAAGATCAAGAAAATTACTACGAAAATTCCAAAAACAATAACAACCACAATGATTACACTCCATTCATTCCTAAAGAAAATTATGACACTCAAGATGATCTCTATGCAGCTATTAAACGAAAAGATGCTCCCCCAACTGTTCTTCCAGCTACCAAGAAAGGAAAATCAGTACATAAAAAGGGACCTATCATCCGAAATAACTCTGAGTTGAGAGCTAATACAATCAAAACATTCACGCCCATGGACGACATGCAATCTTATCATCCTCCTACAACTATGGAAACTGAACATTTGAAACATCGTGTTACCTTCGAAGATAATGATCACATGGAATCTATTGCTACCTTCAAGGCCCCTACTTTGACAAGTGCTTACGTTCCTCAAGTTCCAGGTGCTCCGCTCTTGAAGAAGAAGAGAAGGCCTACTATTAAACCTTAAATCACGTATGATATAAGTCAAGATGTTTTGAACCAAACTGCGAACATCAAGGTCAAGGAACTTATTGCCATCAATCCAAAATTAAAAAGACAATTAATTTCGGCATGCAAGAATTCCGCTATATCATTAGACACTAACATGCAACAAGAACCCTTAAATTTCATTGAAAATCTTGGAGATGAAATGGACTCTACCGCTGTTTACTCTCGTTTTGCTATCGATAAGTTAGAAATCAAGACTCTCATTGATTGTGGTGCATCCAAAACTTGTGCGACTAAAGAATTAATGGATTCTCTCGGATATCAAATTGACGCTGCCTCCTCTAGTGTATTTACCTTGGGAAATGGCATTAAGCAAGCCTCTTTAGGTATCATTTATGATGTACCGATCAATGCTGGTGGAAAGTTAATCATCCCTTGTACTGTGGAAGTCTTACCAACCTCCCCGATTCCTTTAATCATTGGCACGAACTGGTTATCAAGATTGAATGCAGTTATTAGTTTTCCCAAGAAATTAATGAAGATTCAGTATAAGCAAAAGAGTGCTGATATTCCTATCCATTTTATTAAGAAAAAGGACTCGCAATCTCCATTACCCTTAACTTCGGCTGGTGTCTCCAATCCCTCAACTACAACTACAGCGGATATTGATAGTACCGATGAAAGCTCCGACAGTGAAGACTACTCCACTGACAACTCTAGTGATGAAGATGAGATCATGTATCGTGAAGTCCATGATGAAGATCCCCCTGTGGAGCATAATGACCTTTTTATGCTGGAAGATGATGACATTGAGAGCCCGTTAAGATTGACCGTTGATGAAGATGAATTCATACTGTCTAATTCAAAAGATCCTTGTAAAATTTTGGCTAAATCACAACGAACCTTTTGTATTGATAAGCCTATTGAAACAAGTTCTGAATGTATTTATGACTTTGAACTAATTCACCCCAACCTCGTACAATCCACGC
Source organism: Mucor mucedo (assembly GCF_025094135.1). NCBI lineage: Eukaryota > Fungi > Mucoromycota > Mucoromycetes > Mucorales > Mucoraceae > Mucor > Mucor mucedo. The sequence continues at coordinate 249,857 of NW_026252331.1, read as the reverse complement.
TGCAATATAATGATCATCAGTTCCATTTCCAGGATCTCCCAAATCATTTCCAAATTAGTCTAATCAATCATACCGAAGACCCTATCACCATTGAACCTCAAGCTACCATAGGTAAAATACTACGTTAAACTTCGGAAAGTAATGACATTGTGGCGTATGAATTAAACACCATAAGTCACAACAATCACTCTAAGTCTCAAGACCTCAAAACCACTCTGAATGAAGGAGACGAAGCCAAACTTGAAGAAATTAAAACAAAGATTGATGTCGGCAATCTCCCTGACGACTTGAAACAATCATTTTATGCTTTAATCCTTAAGTATCATGAAATTTTTGACTGGAACAAAAATACAATTGGCCGCACCAGACTACTCGAACATCGAATAATTACAGAAGATGTTCCTCCAATTCGACATCGTCCTTATCGTCTTAGTCCTATCGAAAGCGAATATTTAGAAAAAGAATTGAATAAATTCTGTAAGCTAGGTATTATACGCCCATCTTTTAGCCCTTGGTCTGCGCCTGTGATGCTTATCAAGAAAGCGAAGAAAGCCAATTCAACAATGGATGAATTTCGTTTGGTTATTGACTATCGCAAATTGAACAGTATTACCAAGTTAGACTCTTACAGCCTACCAAGAATTGACGATCTCTTGGACACTCTAGAAAAAGCAACTATTTTCTCGGCACTAGATATGACATCTGGCTTTCACCAAATTCCAATGGAGAAAGAAAGTATCGAGAAAACAGCCTTCACTACTAAATTTGGAAATGACGAATATGTAACCTTACCAATGGGTTTATGTAATAGTCCTAGTACCTTCCAACGATTAGTAGACATTGCCTTTCGCCCTCTTATCAACAAATTCTTAGTTTGCTACGTGGATGATCTTAATGTTTATTCACACAACAATGAAGAACACCTACAGCATCTAGAACAAGTATTTAATTGTTGTCGTATTGCCGGTCTGACATTCAATCCATCGAAATGCGACTTTTTCAAGAGCTCCCTCAAATTTCTCGGGTACATTGTAACAGCTGAAGGGTTACAAACGGATCCCATGAAGATTGAGAAAATCAAGAACTATCCCATCCCAAAATCAATCACCGATATCCGAAGTTTCATTGGTATTGCCTCTTACTATCGTCGTTTTTTCAAGAATTTTGCTGCTATTGTACGACCTTTACATGAGCAAACCAAGAAAGACAATAAGATCCCTTGGAATGATGAAACAACTAAAGCATTCGAAACACTGAAAGAAGCCTTGATCTCAGCTCCCATCTTAACGCGTCCTGATTTTGAAAAACCTTTCCTGCTCATCACTGGTGCTTCCAAGCAAGGTCTCGGCTGTGTCCTAACTCAATTAGATGAAGAGGGTCGAGAACACCCGGTATCGTATCTGAGTAGAGGTGTCAAAAATGCTGAAGCTAATTATGGAATTTCCAAATTGGAATGTCTTGCCTGTATCTGGGGAATAAAAATGTGTCACCCGTACCTATTAGGCCGCCATTTTACTATAATCACGGACCACAGTGCTATCAAAGGATTGCTTAATACGAAGAACCCCACTGGAATTCTAGCTCGCTGGATTAATTTTCTTGGAGAATACCAGTTCACCGTCAAGTATCGTCCCGGTCGTATTAACCAAAGTGCTGACTTCCTTTCAAGATTGGGTTACTAAAAATAACTCATGAAATTGCCAACCAGTCGTAGGAAGTTGTAAAAAGCTGTATTGAAGCACATTTTAAAGTCCACTCAAAATTTTACGCAATGTGCCAAAAATGTCAAAAAACCCTCAAAAACATTCAGATAAATTATAACCCAAAAACAATAAAACCAACACCCATTTTACTATCACAACATCAATTACAAACTAGAAGCTATACAAGAATATTTAACTACCCTGGAGTACCCGAAGGATATCTCTAAGGACTTAATCAATTTTATCCGTACACAAAGCAAACACTATCTAATTCGCGAAAATCTCTTATATCGCCAAGGTTCTCCTATCAACAATAATCAACCCCGATTGGTACTTCTCAAAGAAGAACAACAACATGCTGCTATGTGGGCTAATCATTCTCATCCCCTGGGAGGTCATTTCGCTTTTAACACCACCTTACAAAAGATAGCCTCACGTTATTATTGGCCCGCCATGGCTCTGCAAATTAAAGATTTTGTGTCACGATGTGATCGCTGTCAAAGAATTGGAAAGCCTGAACTCCGAGAACAGTTGAACCCGATACCTGTGGGATCCGAACCATTTCAACGTATGGGAATAGATGTGAAGCATGTCAAAACCTCTTGAGGAGGTCACCGATACATTATAGCCGCCATTTGTTACTTAACTAAGTGGGTCGAAGCCAAGCCCCTTAGAGTTCAAAATGCTAGCGAGGTAGCTTTGTTCATTTACAACAATATTATTGTCACCCATGGTACTCCTCAATATCTAATCTCAGATAATGGATCCCCGTTTGTCAGTGGCCTTGTCGAAACCGTATGCAAAACGTTTGGTATCATTCACAAAACTACTAGTCCGTACCACCCTGAAGGAAATGGTCTCATCGAAAGATTAAATCGAACATTGGGTCAAGTACTACGCCGCCGTCCTGATGTTGAGAAGCTCGATTGGCATATTTACCTACCTGCAGCTCTATACGCTTATCGAACAATGCGCCATCACACCACGAAACGTACTCCATTCTCATTAACGTATGGACGTGAAGCCTTTTCACCTTTTGATCGAACCATGATACAAGAAATGAATAATCTCACTATCACTGAAGTCTCAAACGGCGAACTCAACCCCCCCTCTCAACAAGATATTGAAGATAAACAATTATTACAATCTATTGATTGGCAAATTTCCAAGTTACAAGAAATCCGCGTAGAAGCTGCTGCTATTATCTTTGAAAGTCAGAAATCTCAACAAAAGGCTATTGATCAAAAAATTCTAAAGACTGGAAAACTCTTGAAACCGGCATTTCAATTAGGTGATTATGTTGAGCTATACCGATCGTACTTGGAAACTTCGTGGTCGGGTAAACTGGAAGATCAATGGGAAGGCCCTTTTGTAGTATCTCAAGCCGCCATCAAGGGTACTTATAAAATTAAAAACCAATCTACGGGTATTGAAAGACTGGCCCACGGAAATAAATTACGTATATATAAGGTGCCAAATGTTGAAGTAAATAAATTCTCTAATCTTTCTACTATCAATGACACGAGTATCCAAGAAGACCTCTCCCCCCAACGCTCCAGTCCCAGGACTCATGTCGAGGAAAACCAAGGAAGAACTAGCCAAGTCTATCCTAATCACTCGGAACCGCGAGAATATATACCAAGAAATCACCGGCGAGGAAGACCAAGACCACCCGGATCTGATTCAACTGAATCCCACTACCAAGAAACCTCTACCCAATTCCACCCTGGACGAACTACTAAATTTCGACTTCCTAACCGAAAACTTCGATCTGCCAGACGTGCCCATCCTAGACCCTTGTACTATCTTGATCAAAAAGGAATACGAAGAAAGCAAGAACCACTTGTTCTTCGAGATCACCAACAAGTATAATATCCTGGACCAAATCGAACGCTCTCTAACAAATGATTTCAAGAAATTAATCTCCTCCTTGCTTCCCATAATTCATACACAATTCAAAAACTACCGCCAATCTGCTCGGGCCTATGTTAACAAACGAAATGCATATCTGAAGTCTGAATTAGGCGCCAAACTCTATAAAAACCGTCAATTTCACAATCTTCTTAATGTAATGGATGATTGGCCAGAATGTTAAAAAAAAAAAAAAAATTTAGACTTTTATTCTTTTCCTTTTCCTTTTTCCTTTTCCCCTTTTTTTTTCTTTTCCTTTTTCTTTTCCCCTCTTCTTACTTTGCCTGTCTTCCTTTGAAAAACGGTAAGGATTACCTTATTCCTTCCCGGAGGATATGTTACACGGCACTTTTTGTCGTTCTGACCTAAGTTTTTTTAATTTTTTTGACTGCTTTTTGGTCCTTTTCTTATAAAAGGACCATAAAATTATTTAATAAAATCATTAGTTTGTTCTTTACCTTAATCTGAATAAGTCTTAATACTTTAAGTCTTTGTGATTTTGTATTTATTATAATTGCTTGTAATTTCCTTCTGTAAAATCAGCATTGTAGCTATTCCATTACGTATTTAACTATACCCCTTCGAATACCACTTTTATCTGATTTCGTCGTATAAATTACCCTATTATATAAATATATTTTATCTTTTTCAGTTGACAACTATATAGTCTGGTGCTCACTTTTTAAGAACTTTTATCTTAAACCTCTATTTTTATTTTCGTGTATTACTTTTACTGAAACTTGCCAGTAACAACAGGCAAGATCTGGTAAGAGTTTATAAGATAAATATAGATAAAAAGCTGAATAGTTTATTTAAGTATAATGTTTTTATGGGTTTATATAGTTGTATGTTGTCGCAAGGATCGGTATCGATACCCTTGAACAAACGGATAATAGATGACTAAGGATATAATCACTAATGAATTTAAAATAGAAAAGGAAAAGGTTATAAGCTGTTGCAACACAATGCTAAAAGTTAGCTTCATAGAAAATAAATTTGGTTGAGTATAAATTTTAGGTTTGAAGTCAAAAAAATAGCTGTTGGAAATCCGCATTGTAACAATAGTCACACATACACGTAGAGGTGGGACTTGATGAGCTTGGGGGGATAAGAAATTTGGGGACGTGGATTAATTTAGCTTGCGTTAAGATTAATATTTTATCTTATTCGTTGATCTAATTTCAATTCAGTATGATGGATATTTGTCTGTTGCTTCTGTTGATGATAGCTTCAGCTACAAATGGTATGTTATGGATGATGAATTGCCAGTAAAAGTACCATATATAATAATTTGTTGTGGAAATAATCACCAGGAAAGGGATGTTTCGACTAGATTGTGTACCGAATGGAGTTTCCATATTATATAGTGCTTTCAATATATTACTGTTGGTTACATTGTATGTAGGATAGTGACTGGTAAGTACTCTGTTCCATACTGTTGATTTGATTGTACATTGAACTATGAAGTGTTCTAGATTGTCGACATAGTTGTGACATAGGTGACATCTTGGACTGTCAATTGTTCCAATCTGATTTAGGTATTTTGATGTTGGTGATTTCCTTGATAGTATTCTATACCACAAATTTCTAGCCGGTGGTGGTATTGGTAAGCTCCAGAATCTTTTAAATCCTTTTTGATACAGGTACCGCTTATTATTGGTGTCAGTGTTTCTTGAATAGATCTGTATGTTACTGGTAAAAATGTCTTCCATAATGCTGTTTCCGTTAATGCCTTATTGAGACATGTACTATTTTGCTGATTTGTATCTATTGTCGTGTCCCTTACTATATATTGGTAAATAAATTGTTGTAGTTTTACGGTTCGAAAGTCTAATATATCTTTCTTCAGTTTGCGACATAACTTTGGTTTCACTGGATATTCTCCGTCCACCCGTATTTGCAATCTCTTCATGTATTGGTCATATATAAAAAAGGTTCCCGCTGGTCGATTCTTGTATCGTTGTAGCCAGTGTTCCCTGGGATATGATGGCAAAAGGTATTGTATAGGTAGCTGTGGCAGTAAATCAAGTGAGCATTCTGAGAAGTTTAGCTTTATATTGAATTGATCAAATGCCTTGTAGCATGCATTCACTATTGAGGTGGGGTGATTTATTGCATGATTTCGCCACTCCGGTACATAAAAGGTTATTTCCGGCGATGCTATCGTTGGTCTTATCTAATTTAAGTGATATCGGAAGAAATGTTCCACTATTCTTTGTGTGTTGTTTAATTGAAAGATATATCGAGGGTGTCGAATTTGGAGTACCATATGTTGCTTGACCGGAGAAATTAGTCCTAAGCCACCTTGCGTTATTGGTAGGCTAAGTTGATTGAAGGATACCAGAGGCCTTTTCTTTTCCCATACGAAGTTATATATGATACTTTGCATTTGGCGTAGAAAGGCTATAGTTGGTTGCATTAATCGTAGACAGTGCCATATCTTTGTCATTATCAATGTGTTTGCTATAGTTGCTCGCCCTCTCAATGATAATTGTCTTGGAGAGTATATGTTGATCTGTTTCTTAACTATCGCAGTTAGTCGTTCCTCCAAAGCTGCTCTTTGAGTTGTCGTGTACACTATAGGTGCTCTCAAGATCGGAAACCGAAAATAAATTGCCCAGTTTTTCTACAAAAATAGTAAAAGAAGTGCTTGAAAAAGCGATCTAAAAATGGGCAAAATAACACACATACATATATGGGTGGAAATAAAAATCTGATCAAAGTCAAGGTACATTCAAAATTATTCGCTTGAAAAGGAAATGATAAAATAACAAAAGTTTTTAAATCAACATTTTTTTTATTTTTATTTTTTTCCTCCCTTTTACTTTATTACTACTTTTTATCACTTACCTTACTATGAACAACACTGAAGCAAATAACAACACACCCAACAACGTACGTGGTCGCGGACGTGGTCGTGGAAATGGACGTGGAGGTAGACGCGGACGTGGCAGACACGCTGGCACCTTTGTGTTTGTTGAACCTACTGTTCAGCACAACACCACTCCTGTCAACAACAGCAATGCCCAAGCTGAGAACAACAACGCTAATGTCGAAGATGACAATGGGCCTTCACGTCCATACAACGTATGGCCTGAGGTTGCAATTTGTATCCTTCTTGAGATCATGGCAGGCACCTACAATTACTTGTTGAGAAGAGGAGATACTGCCTTGAAACAGTTTATCTGGGTTCATTCGGCAGCTCTCTTGAAAGAAAAGATGGCTGAATATGCAAACACCGATGCAGTCAGGGCTTTTATAGCAAATGTCACGCATCTCAGTATGCAACGCAAGTGGAAAGACATGAAAGCCAGATTCACCAGAGCCAGAAATGCAGCAAGAGAAACAGGAGTTGGTGGAACTGTCCCAGACATACCATACTATGAAGAAATTGCCAAGATCACTCAGGATAATCCTAGCATCCAACCTGAGGTAATTTACGAAAGCGTCAACATGGAGGAGAATGGCATTCGATCATATAGAAGATCAAACGACGTTGATTTAATGGATGCCATTGGATCCGATGGTCCCGAAACTACGTACTTGACACCTACGGAAGTCGATCAACTTGTGATCCAAAAAGCTTTGGCCGATCGATACCCCACTGAAGGATCTTCAGTACCATCATCATCAACAGCACCTGCACCTGCACCACCATCAACACCCTCATCCGCACCACCACCAACCTCAACACCAGCAACCAAACTACCAACACCAACACCAACATCAGCACCCGCAGTACCACCAGCATCGACAGGCGCAACACCCCCACCTCGATATACATCCGCACCACCTCCACCTCCATATTCATCCGCATCACCTCCACCTCATCAAACATCCGCACCTCCACCTCAACAAACATCCGCACCACCTCCACCTCAACAAACATCCGCACCACCTCCACCTCCACCTACATCCGCACCACTTTCACCTCCACCTACATCCGCACCACCTCCACCTCCACCTACATCTGCACCACCTCCACCAAGATCAACCCGCACTTCGAGAAATAATCGAACTTCTGGTGAGCAGTCTCCGTCAACTTTTGATCCCATCGAGGCTGGTCGTCAGTTGTCAGAGGAGCATATGGCACATGCCCGCCAACTCGGTGTAGAGATGATGTATCGAATGGCAGCGGTACAACGGGAAGAAAGGGAGCAAAGAATTCGTGACCTTGACAGTATGTTGCAAAGGGTCAGTCGTAATCGACAGACTGTATTGGAAGATGTGCAAACAAGAAGACGACAAGAGTCCAGAGAGAGATATCGACTGCTAGAAGAATCAAGAAGTAGACGAGAGGCCGATTTGGAAGAGGATAGACGTAAACGTATCTCTGATATGGAGACTATTATGAATAGATTTGCAGCAATTCGAAGAGGCGATAGTGATACCAATCTTGGTTCATCTTCTACTGACAACAATAATTAAATAAAAAATATATTTAATATAATAAAACCTTTTGAAAACTAAGCAAGTCTATCGGTTCCCCTCATGATGTTGTTTCTTCTTAAGATAGACATTGCCTTAATACGGCGCATACCTGCAGCATCAATGGTAGCATCGGTACCGAGGAAAGGAAGCGGAGGTTCGAAGTTCACTTCATTTTCAAATTGGTTTCTACGGTCTGCCTCAACAAATCCCTCAAAATCCAAGTTTCCATCCAAAATTGCCTCTTCGATATCATTTTGGTTTACACAAACGTTGTGCAAACCAAGGAAAGATATGATGGTTTTAGCCATTCTATCAACGCTGAGCATATACAAGTGCTTCCAAAGGAATCTCCACCTGGACGTGAGCCCACCAAATGCATGTTCAATTTTAATTCGAGAACTAGAAAAGGTTGCATTGAAAATTTTTTCTTCCGCAGTGCTTTCACGTCGGCCATGGAATGGAACAATGAGATTAGGCAGCAAAGGGTAAGCCGAATCTAGGTCTCATCGTTAATGCTTTGTATACCTTAAAATAATTAATGAACTACCTCCCAAAATATAAGTGTTTGCAGGACACCATCTGGCCGCATCCAACAAAATTTTGTGATAAATCACGCTGCTTGTGAATACTCTGGCATCATGATTTCTGCCTTAATATAATAACAAACGGTAAGCTGCTGTATCATTTTTTTATCCTTCCACATGAACTTACCGGAATGCCCAGTTTTTACGTACATAAACCGAGTACGGGCATCACAAATTGCCATCAAATTCATGGGTGCATGACTCTTTCTATCGACATAAGCGTTTCCATTTATTGCTGGTTTTTGGATCACAACCAGCTTGCCATCAATTGCACCGAGTACACCAGAAAGTCTCGTGGCACCAGGTTCACCAAGTACTGCAAACTCACGAGCATTGTTCAAAGCTCTCTGTCTATCTTCGATGGGCCATGTTATAAGTTCGGGAGTAATCTCCAACATGGCATCAATAAATCGGTTAGTGAAATTATTGAATGATCCGGCAGCTACTCCAAGATGAGTTTCGGCAATTCGATAACCAAAATGCGTGTTAGCAAATCTCCAAAGCACACACGCAACTTGCACTTCTACAGAGTAACCACCTCGCAGAATTGACCCAAGATAAGCAGCACATCTACTCAAACGATTGACGAGCCACTCGAAGGTCGACTTGTTGACTCGATAATGAGCTCTATAGCTATGGCGGCTGTTACGATCGTCGTTCAAGTTGGGATGTTTTATCGTCCAGTATGTTTCGTACGTGTCCATACGCTCGGTTCTAACAACCCTTCTGTGCGATTCTCGGGTCATCATCCCAGGGTTGCTTATGAAGATGTAATAAAAGATGTCATAGTTGATTAAAGTGGTTGCATGCAAAATTGTTTCTCTAACCCAAAGTTGGAACAAGGAATAAACGTCATAGTTGCCTTCAAGACGAGCATAGTCGGCAATAATGTTCTCTTCGGCAATGACAACCTCTTGTTCAAGCATTTCCTCTTCTAAATCGAACTCTTCGTCAATTCTAATGATTTCTTCCATCACGGCATCGAAGTATTGATCTTCGTCTTCAAAACGGTCAGCACCATTTCCCATCCAAAGTTGCTCTTGCATTATATCGAAAAAAGTTTCGTCAATTGGGTTCATGGTAAATAGGTACTTTAAAAAAAAAATAAAGATAAGCGAAAAGGAATATTCCGTTTTTTTATTAATAAAATCACGTTAGGTCTTTTAGTAAATTTGAAAGTGAAGAACCGTCACGGCATCACCTGATCGATGAAATTATTTTTTTGTTCAATTTAAAAAAATCCGTTCACACCCAAAAAAGGGGTCCACCGGCTTTTCGAATTTTACCTTGAGAGCACCTTTTGATATATTCGGTCGTTACATAACAATAGTTCCTCGACACAGGTGTCGGAGTACAAAACATTCAGATTGTCGTGGGACTTTTTGTATGTAACAGCCAAATATATAAAAGTATTATATAAAGGATCAAAGATGATTTTATTATGATTGAGATAAAAGTCTATTTTAAATATCAACGTATTTGTGTGACCTAAGTCACGACAATACCCCCTTTCCAAAAAGAGCTCAAGGTAGGAAAAAAAAATTATTATTTTTCTTTTGCTCTTGCTATACGCAGAATATACCATGCCTTGTCGATTGGGGAGCCGTCATATTTTACAGGATGGAGTCTGTCAGTGTGTACCCAGGACGAATAAACCTTTCCATCTACTTCTTTAATCTGGTACGTGTTAAAGTCTAGGTTGTACTTGAGAACCTGATACGGACCCATCCAATTGAATTCCAGACTTTTTTACTTTCGTGTCGAAGCATCACATAGTCATCAATTTTGAAAGTTTGAGTTTCTTGTCCTTTAATGAGTGCATCCCATTTTTCCTTATTCTTTTCAGCTTGAACTTTAAGACGGTCTTCGGCTTGAAAACGTTGTTCACGTAAATAGCGTAGGTGGGTTAATGCATCTTCCGCTATTAATTCAGGATCTTCTTCGGTTAACGGATCCATGAAAGGTCGTAATAAATCGCCTGGTAGTACAGGATTGACACCATACGTCATGAAGAAAGGGCTCAGACCTGTGGTTGCATGCTTGCGAATGCGACAAGAAAACAATGCAGATTCCAAATATTCGTCCCAGCTGTGTACCTCTCCTTTAACATATTTGGTAAGCATATGTTTAAATGTTTGGTTTAATCTTTCGCATTTCGAGTTGGTACGGGGGTGGAAGGCACTGGTAAAAATATGATGTGATTTGATTTTGGCCATGTACTGCTTCAATATCTTGGACATAAAATTTGCTCCACGGTCTGTCACAATTTCAACAGGGCAAGAAAAACGCATCACTATTTCCTCATAAATAAATTTGACAATAGCCGACGCAGTAACAACGGGAAGGGCTTTAACCATTGGCCAATTCGTGTTGTAATCCACTGCCATAATTATCCATTTATTTCCGTTCTTGGTTAAAGGTAGCTCACCGATAAAATCCAGATGCCAGCGAGAAAAAGGAGGAGGGACTTCCAAAGGTTTCATTGGCGCATGATGAACATTCTTTTCATTGCGTGAATGTAATTGACATTCTGGGCATTGAGACAGCCAGTTTGTTATATAATTTAACATTTTAGGCCACCAGAACCGTGTTTTCACGAGTTGATTTATTGTTATTTTTCCTTGATGTCCAAATCCACGATGAAAATCTTCAACAAGATCTGCTCGTCGTTTAAAAGGAATAAACTTTACCCATGTTTTATTGACCGGCATATCAGCAGTAGTTTTTGATTTATCCACAAATTGACGCCACACATGATTGTCCTTCACCATAAAGCGATCTTGCTGTTGTTTCAATTGAGTTTTGAATTGGTCTGGCCATTCATCTTCATTTTTGAAATAATGTAGGGGCCAGTCTTGGAAAGGGTCAGTTATCAAAGGATCATCGGACTGATCATTATTGAGCGGATTCACTGCAGCGCAAGTGTCAGGTGAATCATACAAATATCTTGGTTCAAAGGATATATCATTCGGAGTACAATTGGATCCATCACGACGACTTAAAAAATCTGGAACAATATTATCCACACCCTGTTTGTATCTGATTTTTGGGGAAAACATACTCAATTCGGACATCCAGCGAACTAAACGAGGTGTGATTTTTGAGGTATCCTGATAATATTTTAGCTGTAAATGATCCGTGTATACTTCGTAGTCATTACCGTCGATAAAACATCGCCATGTTCTTAATGCATGAAGTATTCCCAAATATTCTCGTTCTTGAGCGGGATAGGCACGTTCTTGAGTACTAAATTTGTGCGATTCGTATGCTAACGGCTTCCATTGATTGTTATCATCTGGGTCCTGTTGTAACAATACTGCACCACAACCAAAATCGGAAGAATCAGTTTCTATGCGGAATGGGCGAGTCATACAAGGCGTTAATAATACTGGGGCCGATGTTATCATTTGTTTGATTTTATCAAATGCAATTTAACATTCGGTTGACCAATCAATTTCTCTACGCTTAAATCCATCACCCTTCGTTAAATCCGTAATAGGAGCCGCGATTGATGCAAAGGAAGGCAAAAATTACTTATAGTACTGGCATAGGCCAATAAATTTGCGCACGTCTTGAACATTTTTCGGAATCGGCCAGGAAATAATAGCACTTACTTTCTTTTTGGAAGGAAGAACACCAACATTTGCAATGATATCGTATCCTAAAAATTTCAATTGTTTGGGATTAAATTTACATTTATCACGATTAACAATCAATGCAGCTTCGTCTAATTTCTTCATAATGAGATGGACATGTTGCTTATAGACATCAATATCCTTATCTTTGGTGAAAATCAGAATATCGTCTATGTATACAATACATATTTTGTCAATATATTCTTTTAAAACAGATGTCATCATTTTCATAAATTGAGCACCCGAGTTACGTAGTCCAAAAGCGATTACTTTCCATCGAAATTGCCCGTATCGAGTATTAATCGTGGTTTTTTCCGCGTCAGCGTCTGTTAATTGTTGCTGGTGAAATCCACTTTGCGAATCCAACGAGGTAAAGAAATGCGCGCCATGAAGCTGTTCCAAGCATTCATCGATTCGGGGAACAGGAATACGTTGAGATATTGTTGCCTTATTTACCGATCTGAAATCACATACCATGCGTAATTTGGCTGGTTGATTCCCTTCCGCCGCACGTTTTACGAATAAAACCGGACTGCCGTATTTCGACGATGTTGGTTCAATTAAGCCTTGATCTAATAATAAATCTAATTGTCGTCGTAACTCACGCAGTTCAATAGGACTCATTTTGTAAGGAGCTCGCGATTCTAGTTTGGCACCAGGTTCCAATACAATCATGTCCTCAACTGATTCACGCATTGGAGGCAAACTGTGAATGCAACCTTTAAAAACCTTTGGGTATGCGGCCGCGAATTCTTGACACCATGCCTCATTCATGTTCTTTGTTGCAGCTTCTTCATTTGTAAGCATCTTTGTTGATTCTGTCGCCATCATAACATGAAGTTCCTCTGGACTATAGATTGCCGAAATGTCAATCCAAAAGCATTCTTCTACTTTCTTTTTCTTAAGCAATGTGTCGAGCTGTTTAGCCGTCAACAAAAAATCGAGATCGTTGTTAGTACTATTTGTTATATCAGTAATTTTTGGCTTATCCCGTTTTGATTCCTGTTGATCTGCTAACTTGATACTTAATTCATTGATTGCTTGACGCACTTGGATTTTCATAGGACGAATAGTTGTTATCTCGTATGGGTTGTTGCGTATTCGGATTTTCCATTCACCAGTAGGCCAATGAGGAATAGGTTGAACCTGTGATAACCAAGATCGACCGAGGATAACATCGAATTTTGTATCAAATACATAGGCCTCAATTCGATCAGTGTAATCTCCTAGTGCTATTGAAAACGATGCGGTTTTTGAAATTGCTGTTAATTGACCATTCGCCGTTTCAACCGATTGACCCTGTATCGTTGGTGCTGTTTTGGATACGTATGGAATAGGTCGAGGATAAATGTAATTTGCACTAGCCCCGGAATCAATTAATACGCTACATGGATGACCATTAATAAGTATGCGATATAGTGGTAATTTGTTAGGAGTAGAATTTGCATTTAACATGAATTTAACATCTTTTTGTATCATATCCTTATTTAGTTTTAACGGTTGCACAAAGGAAGCCGATGATGGCAATACAGCATAAAGAATAAAAGGCTCTTGAGAATACTGTTGAGAAGGTTTATCTTTATTGGTAGATTTATCCATTATTGGTTGAGGGGTAGGGGTAAGATTGGGGTGGGGAGAGAGATGTGATTGCGGATAATAGTCATGCTGTTGTTCATTATCGTAATTATAATTGTCGCTGTAATAAAAACCATCATTCATATAATGAGCTTCTTGGCGGTTTTGCGGACAATTGTACTGTAAATGTCCAACTTGCTGGCATTGATAACAGGACCGAGTTTCTTGTTCATAATATTGCTGATGTCCTTGATAGCCACCTCTAAATTGTCCCCGAGAGAAACCACGCCCACGCATACCCCATCGAAATCCACCTCTAGATTCCCCACGAGAAAATCCACGACCACGAAAGCCACCCCGAAAATCACCACGAAAATTACCTCTATATCCACCACAATAATTACCACGTTGAATACCGCGGCTGTTGGAACTGATATAATTGACCATATCACGAAGTGCGGAGAGATCCATCGGATCATCGATTGGTTGAGGTACAGACATGGAGTTGGTGTTCGGTAAAAATGAATATGTTCCATGCTCATTACGGGCAGATTCAAATACATAAGCAGCTTGGATTGCTTCATCCATGGTAGGACATTTGTCACCTCTATACAAATTTCGAATATGTACACGCGCATCCTTATTTTTCAGATGTCTGATAAATTTAGATACCGCTTCATCGTCCGTCATTGTTGGCACACCAAGTTTTAGAGTCAAAAAGTCTTAAATGTATTGGGATATGGTAGTTCTTTGTCGCAATTCTTCTAAACGTTCTCGAAACACTAAAGCTGAATTCGTTGGCTTGAAACCTGAAATAATTTTCGCACGCAGGCTAGTCCAAGTAGTTGGTGCATCATTGTCATTTAATTCCAAGTTACGCAGTTATATGGATGCAATGTCGCACATCAAAGTACGAGCAAACTTAAACGTCTGCTCGTCATCCCATTCTTTATATGCTTTGTAATCATTTATTCCCTTGATGAAATTATCGATAACGAAAGGATCCCTAGATCCATTGTATTTCATCGGTTTGTTAATAAGATCTATTTCCATATTGTTATTTTGTTGTTGGTTTGTATTGGAAGCATTGATTGCCCCAATTGCTTGAGCTATTCCTTCTTTCACCGCAAGTGCAATAGTGTTTGCTATGGATAATTCGTTTGTATATTGATCAGCCATATTTGATGCTCCTTGGTTGTGATGTTCTAAGTGTTGCTTCGAAAATTCTTGGTTGTTATGTTCTAAGGGTTGTTTCGATAATTCCAATATATATTTTCCAACTAATGGTTTGATTATTGAATTCCAATGTGCCTCTCTTTTCTCTGTTGATTTAATTCGTACGATAATGTCTTCTGCTTTTATAATTCTTAATTTATGGTAAGCAGCTTTTAATGCAGTTGGTAAGGCAGCTTCAATTCTTTCCTCAATTTCAAATTTGCTTAAATTTTCTTGAGATTGTTCCAACATGAAATTCTTGTTATCGTTGTTGTTACTACTTCTATTATTTTTACAAAAACAATTCTTTTTAATAAACTGGTGCTACCAATTGTCGAGGAACTATTGTTATGTAGCGACCGAATATATTGTTACACGGCACTTTTTGTCGTTCTGACCTAAGTTTTTTTAATTTTTTTTTGACTGCTTTTTGGTCCTTTTCTTATAAAAGGACCATAAAATTATTTAATAAAATCATTAGTTTGTTCCTTACCTTAATCTGAATAAGTCTTAATACTTTAAGTCTTTGTGATTTTGTATTTATTATAATTGCTTGTAATTTCCTTCTGTAAAATCAGCATTGTAGCTATTCCATTACGTATTTAACTATACTCCTTCGAATACCACTTTTATCTGATTTCGTCGTATAAATTACCCTATTATATAAATATATTTTATCTTTTTCAGTTGACAACTATATAGTCTGGTGCTCACTTTTAAGAACTTTTATCTTAAACTTCTATTTTTATTTTCTTCTATTACTTTTACTGAAACTTGCCAGTAACATTTTGGTGCTCACTAACAGGGTTACATCTTTTTAAACTACTCTATATTACATTACATAATCTTAAATTATGTCTGGTGTAAACGAAAATACTGTGTTGGCTACTTATCAACACCTCTCTCAAGACTCTCCCTCTGGTGGACAGCGTAACCGATTAATTGAATTTCACGGTGATGAAGGCGAAGACTTTAGACACTTCAAGAAGAAACTTGAATCCTTCTTTGCCCTTTCTGATATTACCAAAGAACACCGAAAAATTCTCATTTTACAAACTCAACTTCAACACGGCGCTCGTATTTTCTTTGATTCTTTATATGAAAATAAGCCCGATCCTACCCAATGTACTTATAAGGAATTTGCTGATGCCTTGTATGACGAATACATTACCCCCCAATTGATCCGTCGTTATCAATTAGCCTTTAACAGCATGAGTCAAGGTTCTGAAGAACATCCGCGTGTATACTTAGCTCGATTGAAAGAAGCTGCGATTCTCGCTGAGATTTTGGACCCAATTCAAGTAGAAATTCGTTTTCAAACTGGATTGTTGCCAAACATCATCATTCAATGTAAACTTATGGGTGCTAGCACTTTTCATGAATACTTAAAATGCTCTGATGGTTACTGGGATGCCTTTCATCAAAAGTCTATTACTATTGTTGACAGTCCTTTTAACGTCCGGTCTACAATCAGCCCTTCGATTTCAATCCCTAACGTCAATCGTACGGGACCAAATTCTTCCAACATTGTTCATGCTCCTGTTAATTTTTCCCCCATTAATCCTAATTCACTTAATATTGAATCTCCTACTATTACTAAGTTAACTAATAGTATGAATGCTTTACAATTGAATCACATGGAAAGTAATGATGTAAACGATCCCTCTGTGCCCAATATTTCTAAGATTGATGACGTGAAGTTTGAGGAAAAACTTCGTCTCATGGTCGATGAAAGCATAAAGCGTCATTTTTCCAAGTCTTATAATAATAATAATGGTGAACGACGTGGTAATACTCGCAACAATTATCGTAACAATTACAATGACAATTACCGCAATCATGATAACTATCGTAATAATGACCAATATCGCAATAATGATGGATATCGCAATCAAGAGAATTATCACAACAATTATGGAAACAACTATCAACGTAATCACAATGATCAACACTCACGCAATCAGAATGAACAAACTCATCGTCCTGATAACTATCGCCATAACCATCAAGATAACTCTAGATCTGATAGACCGAGCTCTAACAATTATCGCAATGGTCAACCTTCAAAAAACTAATTGGGTCGATTGCTGATACTAATGGTCAATCGAAACACCCTCCCAACAACAAATCCATTAATAACCAAGCCCTACATGCTATGGTTGAAGATCAAGAAAATTACTACGAAAATTCCAAAAACAATAACAACCACAATGATTACACTCCATTTATTCCTAAAGAAAATTATGACGCTCAAGACGATCTCTATGCAGCTATTAAACGAAAAGATGCTCCCCCAACTGTTCTTCCAGCTACCAAGAAAGGAAAATCAGTACATAAAAAGGGACCTATCATCCGAAATAACTCTGAGTTGAGAGCTAATACAATCAAAACATTCACGCCCATGGACGACATGCAATCTCATCATCCTCCTACAACTATGGAAACTGAACATTTGAAACATCGTGTTACCTTCGAAGATAATGATCACATGGAATCTATTGCTACCTTCAAGGCCCCTACTTTGACAAGTGCTTACGTTCCTCAAGTTCCAGGTGCTCCGCTCTTGAAGAAGAAGAGAAGGCCTACTATTAAACCTGAAATCACGTATGATATAAGCCAAGATGTTTTGAACCAAACCGCGAACATCAAGGTTAAGGAACTTATTGCCATCAATCCAAAATTAAAAAGACAATTAATTTCGGCATGCAAGAATTCCGCTATATCATTAGACCCTAACATGCAACAAGAACCCTTAAATTTCATTGAAAATCTTGGAGATGAAATGGACTCCACCGCTGTTTACTCTCGTTTTGCTATCGATAAGTTAGAAATCAAGACTCTCATTGATTGTGGTGCATCCAAAACTTGTGCGACTAAAGAATTAATGGATTCTCTCGGATATCAAATTGACGCTGCCTCCTCTAGTGTATTTACCTTGGGAAATGGCATTAAGCAAGCTTCTTTAGGTATCATTTATGATGTACCGATCAATGCTGGTGGAAAGTTAATCATCCCTTGTACGGTGGAAGTCTTACCAACCTCCCCGATCCCCTTAATCATTGGCACGAACTGGTTATCAAGATCGAATGCAGTTATTAGTTTTCCCAAGAAATTAATGAAGATTCAGTATAAGCAAAAGAGTGCTGATATTCCTATCCATTTTATTAAGAAAAAGGACTCGCAATCTCCATTACCCTTAACTTCGGCTGGTGTCTCAAATCCCTCAACTACAACTACAACGGATATTGATAGTACTGATGAAAGCTCCGACAGTGAAGACTACTCCACTGACAACTCTAGTGATGAAGATGAGATCATGTATCGTGAAGTCCATGATGAAGATCCCCTTGTGGAGCATAATGACCTTTTTATGCTGGAAGATGATGACATTGAGAGCGCGTTAAGATTGACCGTTGATGAAGATGAATTCATACTGTCTAATTCAAAAGATCCTTGTAAAATTTTGGCTAAATCACAACGAACCTTTTGTATTGATAAGCCTATTGAAACAAGTTCTGAATGTATTTATGACTTTGAACTAATTCACCCCAACCTTGTACAATCCACGCTGCAATATAATGATCATCAGTTCCATTTCCAGGATCTCCCAAATCATTTCCAAATTAGTCTAATCAATCATACCGAAGATCCTATCACTATTGAACCTCAAGCTACCATAGGTAAAATACTACGTTACACTTCGGAAAGTAATGACATTGTGGCGTATGAATTAAACACCATAAGTCACAACAATCACTCCAAGTCTCAAGACCTCAAAACCACTCTGAATGAAGAAGACGAAGCCAAACTTGAAGAAATTAAAACAAAAATTGATGTCGGCAATCTCCCTGACGACTTGAAACAATCATTTTATGCTTTAATTCTTAAGTATCATGAAATTTTTGACTGGAACAAAAATACAATTGGCCGCACCACACTACTCGAACATCGAATAATTACAGAAGATGTTCCTCCAATTCGACATCGTCCATATCGTCTTAGTCCTATCGAAAGCGAATATTTAGAAAAAGAATTGAATAAATTCTGTAAGCTAGGTATTATACGCCCATCTTTTAGTCCTTGGTCTGCGCCTGTGATGCTTATCAAGAAAGCGAAGAAAGCCAACTCAACAATTGATGAATTTCGTTTGGTTATTGACTATCGCAAATTGAACAGTATTACCAAGTTAGACTCTTACAGCCTACCAAGAATTGACGATCTCTTGGACACTCTAGGAAAAGCAACTATTTTCTCGGCACTAGATATGACATCTGGCTTTCACCAAATTCCAATGGAGAAAGAAAGTATCGAGAAAACAGCCTTCACTACTAAATTTGGAAATTACGAATATGTAACCTTACCAATGGTTTATGTAATAGTCCCAAGTATATGTATATTATACTTCAACTACAACACTTTCGCCCTCTTATCAACAAATTCTTAGTTTGCTACGTGGATGATCTTAATGTTTATTCACACAACAATGAAGAACACCTACAGCATCTAGAACAAGTATTTAATTGTTGTCGTATTGCCGGTCTGACATTCATTCCATCGAAATGCGACTTTTTCAAGAGCTCCCTCAAATTTCTCGGGTACATTGTAACAGCTGAAGGGTTACAAACGGATCCCATGAAGATCGAGAAAATCAAGAACTATCCCATCCCAAAATCAATCACCGATATCCGAAGTTTCATTGGTATTGCCTCTTACTATCGGCGTTTTGTCAAGAATTTTGCTGCTATTGTACGACCTTTACATGAGCAAACCAAGAAAGACAATAAGATCCCTTGGAATGATGAAACAACTAAAGCATTCGAGACACTGAAAGAAGCCTTGATCTCAGCTCCCATCTTAACGCGTCCGGATTTTGAAAAACCTTTCCTGCTCATCACTGATGCTTCCAAGCAAGGTCTCGGATGTGTCCTAACTCAATTAGATGAAGAGGGTCGAGAACACCCGGTATCGTATCTGAGTAGAGGTGTCAAAAATGCTGAAGCTAATTATGGAATTTCCAAATTGGAATGTCTTGCCTGTATCTGGGGAATAAAAATGTGTCGCCCGTACCTATTAGGCCGCCATTTTACTATAATCACGGACCACAGTGCCATCAAAGGATTGCTTAATACGAAGAACCCTACTGGAATTCTAGCTCGCTGGATTAATTTTCTTGGAGAATACCAGTTCACCGTCAAGTATCGTCCCGGTCATATTAACCAAAGTGCGGACTTCCTTTCAAGATTGGGTTACTAAAAATAATTCATGAAATCGCCAACCAGTCGTAGGAAGTTGTAAAAAGCTGTATTGAAGCACATTTTAAAGTCCACTCAAAATTTTACGCAATGTGCCAAAAATGTCAAAAACCCTCAAAAACATTCAGATAAATTATAAACCAAAAACAATAAAACCAACACCCATTTTACTATCACAACATGAATTACAAACTAGAAGCTATACAAGAATATTTAACTACCCTGGAGTACCCGAAGGATATTTCTAAGGACTTAATCAATTTTATCCGTACACAAAGCAAACACTATCTAATTCGCGAAAATCTCTTATATCGCCAAGGTTCTCCTATCAACAATAATCAACCCCGATTGGTACTTCTCAAAGAAGAACAACAACATGCTGCTATGTGGGCTAATCATTCTCATCCCCTGGGAGGTCATTTCGCTTTCAACACCACCTTACAAAAGATAGCCTCACGTTATTATTGGCCCGCCATGGCTCTGCAAATTAAAGATTTTGTGTCACGATGTGATCGCTGTCAAAGAATTGGAAATCCTGAACTCCGAGAACAGTTGAACCCGATAACTGTGGGCCCCGAACCATTTCAACGTATGGGAATAGATGTGAAGCATGTCAAGACATCTCGAGGAGGTCACCGATACATTATAGCCGCCATTTGTTACTTAACTAAGTGGGTCGAAGCCAAGCCCCTTAGAGTTCAAAATGCTAGCGAGGTAGCTTTGTTCATTTACAACAATATTATTGTCACCCATGGTACTCCTCAATATCTAATCTCAGATAATGGATCCCCGTTTGTCAGTGGCCTTGTCGAAACCGTATGCAAAAAGTTTGGTATCATTCACAAAACTACTAGTCCGTACCACCCTGAAGGAAATGGTCTCATCGAAAGATTAAATCGAACATTGGGTCAAGTACTACGTCGCCGTCCTGATGTTGAGAAGCTCAATTGGCATATTTACCTACCTGCAGCTCTATACGCTTATCGAACAATGCGCCATCACACCACGAAACGTACTCCATTTTCATTAACGTATGGACGTGAAGCCTTTTCACCTTTTGATCGAACCATGATACAAGAAATGAATAATCTCACTATCACTGAAGTCTCAAACGGCGAACTCAACCCCCCCTCTCAACAAGATATTGAAGATAAACAATTATTACAATCTATTGATTGGCAAATTTCCAAGTTACAAGAAATCCGCGTAGAAGCTGCTGCTATTATCTTTGAAAGTCAGAAATCTCAACAAAAGGCTATTGATCAAAAAATTCTAAAGACTGGAAAACTCTTGAAACCGGCATTTCAATTAGGTGATTATGTTGAGCTATATCGATCGTACTTGGAAACTTCGTGGTCGGGTAAACTGGAAGATCAATGGGAAGGTCCTTTTATAGTATCTCAAGCCGCCATCAAGGGTACTTATAAAATTAAAAACCAATCTACGGGTATTGAAAGACTGGCCCACGGAAATAAATTACGTATATATAAGGTGCCAAATGTTGAAGTAAATAAATTCTCGAATCTTTCTACTATCAATGACACGAGTATCCAAGAAGACCTCTCCCCCCAACGCTCCAGTCCCAGGACTCATGTCGAGGAAAACCAAGGAAGAACTAGCCAAGTCTATCCTAATCACTCGGAACCGCGAAAATATATATCAAGAAATCACCGGCGAGGAAGACCAAGACCACCCGGATCTGATTCAACTGAATCCCTCTACCAAAAAACCTCTACCCCATTCCACCCTGGACGAACTACTAAATTTCGACTTCCTAACCGAAAACTTCGATCTGCCAGACGTACCCATCCTAGACCCTTGTACTATCTTGATCAAAAAGGAATACGAAGAAAGCAAGAACCGCTTGTTCTTCGAGATCACCAATAAGTATAATATCCTGGACCAAATCGAACGCTCTCTAACAAATGATTTCAAGAAATTAATCCCTCCTTGCTCCCCATAATTCACACACAATTCAAAAACTACCGCCAATCTGCTCGGGCCTATGTCAGCAAACGAAATGCATATCTGAAGTCTGAATTAGGCGCCAAACTCTATAAGAACCGTCAATTTCACAATCTTCTTAATGTAATGGATGATTGGCCAGAATGTTAAAAAAAAAATTTTTTAGACTTTTATTCTTTTCCTTTTCCTTTTTCCTTTTTCCCTTTTTCCTTTTCCTTTTTCTTTTCCCCTCTTCTTACTTTGCCTGTCCTTCTTTGAAAAACGGTAAGGATTACCTTATTCCTTCCCGGAGGATATGTTACACGGCACTTTTTGTCGTTCTGACCTAAGTTTTTTATTTTTTTTTGACTGCTTTTTGGTCCTTTTCTTATAAAAGGACCATAAAATTATTTAATAAAATCATTAGTTTGTTCTTTACCTTAATCTGAATAAGTCTTAATACTTTAAGTCTTTGTGATTTTGTATTTATTATAATTGCTTGTAATTTCCTTCTGTAAAATCAGCATTGTAGCTATTCCATTACGTATTTAACTATACTCCTTCGAATACCACATTTATCTGATTTCGTCGTATAAATTACCCTATTATATAAATATATTTTATCTTTTTCAGTTGACAACTACACCTTTTGTAAAAATAAATGGCACAAACTCCGAAAATAATGGCACACTTTTTTTTTTTCGATTTGGCACAGTTGAGAATTATGTATGGCACACTAATCCAAATTAAGTTGGCACATATCGTATTTAATGATGGCACACTTTTGAAATTTTTTATAGCACACTTTTCTTTTAATTCAATAACTAAAAAACATGTCTCTCAAAGTCTATTTCGAAGATGGTAGAGGAAATGCCATGGATGAAGATGGCTTAGAACCTGTGCAAATGGAAGTGGATGAGGAAGCGTATCCTCTAGATAATATAACCACTTATGATTCACATCTAGATCTAAAACCACCTGAAAAAAAAATACAAGCAAAAGTTAACAAACTCAACAAAGCTCCCAGTAATCGTAACGGTTCAAACAACAAAAAAATACATCGCGGAGATGATGTAAAGGATATGTTTTTTTACTACGTCTATGAAAGGGGACTGACTGCTGGAAAAGCGGCAAGTGTTATGAATATCCCTCGTAGAACGGGTTACAATTGGCTTAAAGACGATCAGGATGTTCTCGTGGGTAGACTCGAAGGGAAAAACGATGATAGTAGTGATGAAAAATTGACTGAGAGAAGAGGTAGAAAGGCAATATTAAACGAAGATCATAAAAAGCACCTTGAGGAAACGTTTGGTGAGAACCCTTCAGCAACGGTCGATCAAGCTATAGATAGTTTGACTAGTCAATTTGAGGGTCTGAAAGTTGGTAAAAAAACCGTTCATAACTTCATGGTTAACGAGTGCGCGTTGTCCTTTAAAAAAGCATATTTTTACCCTGCTGAGAGAAATTCAAACGAGAAAATTCAGCAAAGATTCGAGTGGGTAACGAACTGGTCAAAAACAGATTTGGACTACCAGAGCAATTGCATTTTCATTGATGAGGCGGCTTTTCACGTCAATCTTAAGAGGACGATGGCTTGGTCAAAAAAAGGGGAGAGAGCCATAGTTGAGACGCCTGTAACGAGGGCACAAACGACAACCATTTTGGGTGCCATATCACCCCTCGGTGTAATCAATGTGAAAGTAAGAAGACCGTACCAGTCTACCTCAAAAAAGAGAAAGTTACAGGGAGCGTCATCTAAAGCTTCCGGGTCTTCTGCAATCAAAACAGTAGGCACCGTTACTGGTCATTATTTTAATTTCATCGCCAGTACCCTTGATGTGTTAGATAAACACGAGCAATTTAAAGGCTTCTACATTGTCATGGACAATGTTCCCATCCATAAAAATCTTGATATTCAACGATACATTATTAATCGCGGGTACGGATGCGTTTATCTCCCGCCCTATTCGCCTGAATTGAATCCAATCGAGCAGTTTTGGTCAGTGGTTAAAAGCAAACTGAAGAAAGAAAAACTCTTGGATAAGGAAACGCTTACTTCGAGAATAACCGACGCTTGCAACAGTGTTCTTTTCAGTGATTTACAGGGATTTTGCCGATATTCTGATTCAAAATGGCAAGTATGTTTTGATAAACTTCCACTTTAAATATGGCACACTTTGTGCCAAAATTTTTGTGCCATCAATAAAAAAATTATGTGCTAAACTAATAGAAATTTCTGAGCCAATCAAAAAATTAATGTGTGCCAAATGGGAAAAAAAAAGTGTGCCATTATTTTCGGAGAGTGTGCCATTTATTTTTACAAAAGGTGTATATAGTCTGGTGCTCACTTTTTAAGAACTTTTATCTTAAACCTCTATTTTTATTTTCTTCTATTACTTTTACTGAAACTTGCCAGTAACAGTGGTTATTGAGTGTAATTAAAGACAAGACGATGGTATTCTTAAGGACAGAGTCTTTAGATGATATCGAATGTGTAAAATTAACAGAGTAAATAAACTATTCCTTATGGATTGAATGAATTCAAAAGGATGATCTTATATACGAAGTTAGATAGATAATAAGTCGATATTCCGTTCAAAAAGAAAGGATGATAACAATATTATATTTGACAGAGTCACTTAAAGATGGTATTCCGTTATGGGGATGATATCTTTAAGAGTTAGGTTATAAATTAAACTATTCTTTAGGCTGTAAGCTTAAAGATGATCTTAATAAATAGACAATGGGGTTTGAAAGGAGGTATTCTTATGGCTTGACAGCTGTAAGATGATTCCGTGACAAAGAAGTGAGTTTTATATGAATTATTCCGTTTCCAAAGGAAAAGGATGATCTCGTATAAAGTAGTGAAGAAAAATAAAAGAAAAATAAAAGAAAATGAAATAAAAGTTTTAAGAAGTTGGGGTTGAGGGTTTTGGTTTTTAGATTTTGTTGGTTGTTTTAGTTGAGCTAAAAAGATTGCTGAAGTTTTTATTAAAGAGAGAAAAAAAAGGGGGTTATTTATATGAGTTTTAGTATTAGAGTTGAGGCTGATATTTGGTACGAAGAAACGGAGTCACGTTAGATCACCGGATCTTACACCGGGTGTGGATATCCCAAAAAGGCAACTTTACGGGTGTGGAATAAGTTTTTTGATGTTAATTACCGAAAGTTATGATAATAAAATTGTTATTTATTAAAATAGAAGTTGGAAAAAGAAAAAGAAAAGTTTTTTTTTTTACCAGCCTTAACACCAAATTCGGATAATTAAATCAAACTATTACTGCATCCATATTTATAATACATTTGGATTTTTGAACATGAAAGTTTAAATTAATTCTGCTACGTCATGTTACTATGGTTGCTGTAAAAAATTGGCTTAGTTGGGTATAGTGTGCAACACTGTTTCATTTTCTATGGTAAATGTGTTTGTTGGTTGTACAATTAAATAAAAGTCCAAAGCATTTTAATTGGAATTATTAGAGCATAAATAAAAAAAATGGTAAAGGGAAGAAAAGATTAAAATCAAGGGGAAATGCCATCTGTAGTCTTTCAAGGACCTTAACTTTAAAGTGACTACTATCGACATTTTAGCCGAACGAGCTTCGAGCGAGCATCGATCGAAGCTCGCTCGAACCCAAAAAAAGTGGCGCAAGCTCGAGTACAAAAACTCGGTTCGAGCTTCGTTCGAACTGGCGCAAGATCGGTGCAAGCTCGAAAAGTTCGAATACTAGTAGTGGATCAGCTGCCAATGATTAATTAAGAGATCATAAAAATAATATGAGCCAATCTATCATGATGATGAAAATTATATTCAACAAGAAATATGCTAAAAGCAACGACAGACACAAGTGGGTTTTGGAATATAAAACCGTTCTTTTTTCCAGAAGTACACGTTCTGTAGAAACAGTATAAGAGAAGAGTAAAAAAAAAAAAATGTCTGCAGATTGTAGTGTAGTAAATTGCTGATTTTCCTAAAGAAAAAAATTCCAACCCCTGAAAAAATAGAATTTTCAAAAATAGCTTTTTTTTTTTTTTTTTTTTTTTTTTTTTTTACGTGTTTCTGTTCCTTCAAATATACAGTCTACACTAGGAAATGAAACACGCTGACTGTCCAGAAAAAGTCACTAAAATCAAAATAATTGCTTTCTATACTATGAAAAAGCCACAAGCCGTTATACTCGATAAAATAGAAACAGGCCATACAGTAGATATGATTTTAAAATCGAGGGAAATATATCAATACTAATTGTTTATTTTATTTAAAGCAACCAGAAGAGCCAGGTTTTACGATGTCTATCAATGAAATCTTTATATCAGTCTTAAAGAAATTAGGAAGTAGTTGAAAGCTGTATTTTTAATACGTCTATAAATAATAACGTTACATGTTTTAAAATAAGCCGCTGTTCAAATTGATAGAATTTCAATGCATAATTGTTTTTTACTATCATTCACATGGCGGATTACTATTCATTTTAATATAAATATCCTCCTCTCCCCTCCCCTCCCCCTTTTTTTTTGCTTAAACTTTAACAATATGAGACTTTTTTTACCAATATTGACGTTTTGCTCGATTGTAAAGGCTATTCTTCAACCCACATTTAGAGACACTGGTTACAAAAATATCGCCTTTAGTGTGTCACCCGGTGGATCATCGCATCATAACTGGGTACTATCTATTATGGATTTACTTGGTCAACGCGGGCACAACACAACGTATTTAACAACGGTAAAGACCAATCTATTAAGAAAAAATGTATTGCGCCTAAACAAATATCTTTTTCTTTTCCAGACCGAAGAAACAAGATTTAGTAAATCTTATCACCATGTAAAGACTGTGGATATTGGACCGTCTGTTGTATTTGACCAGATGGCTTTATTGAAGGAGTTGAGTTCCGGAAAAAGTATGCTTCATGTGATGCCAAAAGTTATGAAAGCATGGTCTGGAAATCATGAAAGAGGTTTTTTTTTAAAAAAAAAAATTGTGATTACAGCAAAAAACATTTTCACTAAACTAATAATTGATAGATTATTTTACGCTGTTGAATTATTTTAAAAATCATCAAGTGGACTTAGTCTTGTGCGATTACTTTATGAATGCATGCGTAGATGCTGCTACCAGTTTTGGAATCCCATATATCATGACATGTGCTCTAGACCCATCTAAAGGTAATATATATATTATTTTGGTTTTTTGGCTTACATAAAATCATAAATAATAACAAATTTTTAAAAAGAGTCGGATGTTTCATACACAAATAGTGAATGGTATAATATGCATGATTTTACTACGGAACATCAAAGTTTTGCAACACGATTTTATTACAAGTTCATCTTCTCTTGGATTAACTTGTATAAAAATTACTCGTATTATGTGGATATGACTGCAAGACGAAAGGCAATTGGAATCACAACCAAATTGGAACCACCCAATAAAAAATGGAGACATTCGTTACGACTTGTAAATAATTTATTTGGATATATACCAGCTAGACCAATCGGATCTTTGGCAGAATATGTTGGTCCGATTATTCCACAAACCCACAGCCCTTTATCAGAGGAGCTGGAATATTTTTTGAATTCGCATCAACGTGTAGTCTATATCGCTTTTGGACAATTAGCCATACCCAAACAAGAAACGATCAAGCTAATTTTAATAGGTCTTTTAGAAAACTTGGAATCAGGATCAATCGATGGCTTTGTTTGGGCTACAGTACACGCTGCCGGAAATTTTCCTGCGTCCATCACAACAAGCTCAGGTATCAACTACAATATTGAGACTATGCTGAAGAATGAACATTCGTATGCCTATATGGTTACTTGGGCTCCTCAAACAGCTATTTTATTGCACCCTTCTACATGTGTATTTGTGTCACACGGTGGTTTAGGCTCATGGCATGAGTCCATGTACGCTGGTGTCCCAATGATTCTGTTTCCATTCTTTGCTGATCAACCCGGTAATGCTTTACTTATTGAGAGAAGTGGGTTAGGTGGTATTTTAAAGACGGACGCGACACAAACGGAATCTGTGGAATTATTTAGAAATATTATAGAGGATGTCAACGGTGAAATTAAAGCCAATGTGAAGCGAATGCAGGCGCTCACCCAAATTCACTCTAAACATGGTACAATGCGTGGTGCAGACCTGGTAGAAGAGGTGGCATATACGCATAAAAATGGTGTACTTCCTCATCGACAATCGCCTGCTGACCGCATGTCGGTTATAAAGTCGCATAACTTGGATCTTTACGGAGTATTGGGCATCATTTTAACAGCGGCTACTGTTATTATGACTAAAATTGGCGTGACAGCGTATGCACGTTTTATTTTATGCAAGAATAAAAATGACAAGATAAAGCTGTATTAAACTAGATCTTTACCGACACCACCACCACACATATATTGTCCGGATTCAACATACTCTACCAATGAAGTGTGTAAATAGTCAAAATGGTTTGTTATTGGACAATGTGCTTGTATGAAAGAATAATAAAAAAATAAAACGAATAATAAATGATCGGGTGTGAGTGTTCTATAAATGATGATGAGATGGTTTTAACTTAAGTTTTTGGAGAGAGAGGGGATCGATTAGGTACGGAGGCAATAATATCTGCCATATGTGACAAATTGTCATCTTGTTCAACAATAGCTTGTCTCAGTTTTGAGTTTGTCTCTTCTTGATGAATAGCTTCCATAGATTCTCTCGATACAGGTGGCAGGCGCTCATTCTCAATATCTGATCTTCTAGCTTCTTCAAATGTTGTAATTGCTATCATATAGTAAGTACCCTTTTACAAGCACAACCCCGTTTTTTCTCTTTTTCTTTTACCTTTCCGAATGCCTTCGGATCCTAACCCTAATGTACCCTTGGGTAATCTACCAGTACCAGATAAATTCTTCAACTCCATCACCAACTCTGAATTTTCACGAAGCACAGAAAACGTACGTGATATTTTACCGATGGCTAAAATTTTGTTCTTGATGATTTGGCGTCTTTGTTCGGGTGACATGTCGTTGTCAGGTACAATTATCACGGGTGTTTCAATGGCCTTTTCTTCGGGAGTTGCAGCTAATTCTTCTTGTGAGCATATATTCAATAGACCTAAAAGCATTGATGTGACTATATAAAGGAATGATCAACAACCATCTTTTTTTTTTACATCATGTCGAGTTTGCCTTTACTTTTTTCTCCAACGAATGGTAGACTCCAATTAAAGACGTTCATAAAATTGGGTAACCAATATGGATGAGGACTGGCGTTAAATTGTCGGATGTTTAGTACACTTTTATCATACCGAAGTACAGCTGCTTTGTTATTGTACACATCAATGTAGTTTGGTGCCGAAAAAATCGTCATGAGCGCAGGGAAGCCAGTTGACTTGTTCTTTCGATACATGCGATACCTACAGACAGATTTTCTTTCAGTTTTAACCAAAACTTTTATGTATATTCCCGCTGTTACCCGTTGGCTTGTGCTTCATGCGCACGGATGACTGATAAAAGATGATTTTTTTCCAAAAAGCTGCAGGCAGCACGATAACTATTGAACACAAATGAGTCAAGTGACTCCCTGCTATTTTTTTTCCTGGTGCTTTTACCTGTAGAAATATGAGCATCCACGTACATGATTATGTTCAAACTTTGGTCCTGCATCATTGTCAAATTCTTCAAAAGGATCTGACCAAAGTAAATCGCACATCAATCCACTTGTCGGAGTTTCCCTAAACCTATCAATCTAAAAAAGTGTTAATTTCATTCAATAAAAATTTTTAAGCAGTATATTTTTACATCTTCGATATCCTTTAATGTCTTTAATTCGGGAGAAAGACCGCCATGCACGCAAAGAAATTGATCGTTCACAACAGCTGCTAAAGGAAGACTATCAAAGCATTCCATAACCGCATTATAGACTTTTTCAGAATATTTGGTTTCGCCTTTAACCAATTCAAATTTTCTTTTTCAGTGAGAAAACTTTTTTTTTTTGACGTTCAAACAATACGGAACTTACATTCAAGTTTAAAAGTGAAATATTCTGTCAAGTGACGACATTCATGGTTACCACGTAACAAAAAGAAAGAATCTGGGTACCACATTTTATGAGCCCAAAGATAAAGAACGCACTAAAATACGAGTTAGTGTCGTTTCATTGATTTTTTTAGTTGGACCAAGAAGAGAGAGTGCGAGATTTTTACCTCAATTGAGAAATAACCTCGATCGACATAATCGCCTAAAAAGAGGTATCTGGTGTCAGCAGGATTTCCACCTACTTCTAATAACTTCAAAACGTCATAAAATTGGCCATGTACGTCACCGCAAATGGTGATAGGAGCAGGCATCCGTAAAAGATTAGGCTCCCCTCTCAAAATATCTCGTGTAGAAGTTAAAATATGTAATGCTTGTTCTTCTGTTAATCTTCCTTCTCTTCTTAAATGTTCTCTAAGAAATCCAAGGTTTGGACATCCAGGTCTTTCGTTGGACCAGAGTTCGGCATCGGTTGGTTTCTGGAATGCCGGTGGTTCCACACCTAATTCATAATTAATGTTATACAAAGGGAGCTGTCAAAAGACAAAAAAAAAAATCTCTGGTGATTTTTACTTTTACAAATACGATCTTTAGTATTAACAACGGTGCCATCTTCCATAGTGTGAATGGAAAGATCAGGAATATTGCTCATTTTTTTTTTTTTTTTTTTTTTTTTGATGAAATAAATTAGAGTAGAAAGAACAAAAGAAAAAAGATACGAGTTTAGAAAAATTGAATTAAAAAAAAAAAACTTTCCTCTAAACACCGATTAGAAGCTCCGGGCGTAACCCAAAGTTTTTACCGGGTACATCTTTTTGGCAACAGAATTGGTGTGCAGTTAAAAAAAATAAACATTGTCCTACATTGGCACATACTTTTGTCATAATTTCAAGCTGCAAACAAAACCTCAATCGGAAAAAACAAACACAGTGGCTCTCCCTGAAATACAGCGATATTAGAGCAATTTTGATCTTTTTTTTTTATGTAAGTTGGATGGAAATGTCACATGTGTTCACGTGCTCAGATCCAATATGTGTGAGTAAAAGGGACATGTTCCTGAATTCCTCTCCCTCTCCCTCTCTCCTTCTTTACCAAGTTAAATGTCTGAAACAACTGTCACCTACACAGCGTTTCGAGGTCTCTTCAGCGTTATTTCGCACATATTTTTCCGCGAGATCAAAACAAGCGATGCGCATCTTGTCCCGACATCAGGACCTTGTATATTCATTGTAGGCCCTCATGCCAATCAGTTTGTTGACGGTGTTGTCTTTATGAGCAAATGTCCACGACCTTCATATGCACTCATGGCAGCCGTTTCTTACGATAAACCATTGATTGGTCATGTCGGTAAAATCCTAAACGCTAGTAAGATATACAGTCATTATTTTTATTAAACCAAAAAAACTAAAATACAGCACAATTTTAGTTCCTGTTGTACGACCTCAGGATATTGTCAATAAAGGCACCGGCAAACTTTTCTACGACCCACATCATCCATTACAAGTGAGAGGCGAGAATACACTTTTCCTATCCGAACTCGATGTTCGTGATTTTGTTATTTTTGGCAGAAATTACAAGGTTCATGTGGCCCGTGTTCTATCCGATACCTTGTTGGAAATCACACACGCCATTAACATCCCTCAAACTAATGACGGCTATACATTCAAAATCGCACCTCATGTGGATCAAACAGCCGTTTACGATGAAGTTTATCATCATCTCAACAACGGTGAATGTATCACCATATTTCCTGAAGGTGGAAGTCATGATCGTTCAGAGATGCTGCCTTTGAAAGCAGGTTTTGCCGTCATGGCTTTGGGAGCGGCTGCTGCAAACCCCCATTTAAATATCAAAATTGTGCCTGTCGGTATGTTATTTATGTTAAATTTTCTTATTTATGCAAAAACTAATTAAAAAAAACAATTAGGCCTCAACTATTTTCATCCTGATAGGTTTAGGTCTCGTGCTGTTGTATCCTTTGGTCAGCCACTCTCTATCGACCCTGTAGACATTGATAAATACAAGTTGGGAGGTAAAGACAAACGAGAAGCCGTAACAAAGCTTTTAGATCTGAGTGACGAAGCCTTTAAAACGGTTACTGTTAATGCACCCGACTATGATACCTTGATGGTTATTCAAGCCGCCAGACGCTTGTACGTAACTGATACAACAAAACCCACCATTGAGCAGGTGGTAAAGCTCAATAGCCACTTCGTTTCGTTATGGGCAAAACTGAAGGGCGATCCCAGCCTTGATATTATAGTGCGTAAAGTCAAATCGTACAACGATATGTTGACCTTCTTTGGCATCAGAGATCATCAAGTTGAAAAATTGAATGTTACACCGATAAAAGCGTCTATTTTGTTGGTGAAGCGAATAGCTAAATTAATTGCCATGGCTGGTCTTGGTACTCCCTCGTAAGTCTCTTTTTTGGACATTGCCTAAAAGAAAACAATTTAATCTCACACTTTCTATTACTAGATTAATATTAAATTTACCATTGATTTGGATAACAACGTATATCAGTAAAAAGAAACAAAAACGTAAGTAAATTTTACTTTGATGTAATAACCACAAAAAGATTCATAGCAGAGTTTTTTTTTTTTAGAGGCATTGGCTGGCTCCTCTGTAAAAATTGCTGGAAAAGACGTTTTGGCAACTTGGAAAGTCATTGTTGCTGCATTTGCTGCTCCCACACTTTACGCAGTATATGCATTAATCTATCTAGTCCATCTCACAAAGCGCTCTCCTTTATTATCTTTAAAATCTCGGTTACGCAAAGCCTCGCTTGTCTGGGCTATTCAACCCATTTTGCATTATTTGCTCTTAAGACTAGGTGATTCTGGTCTTGATATCTACAAGTAAGTAAAAAAAAAAAAAAAAAAAAAAAAAAAGGATATGTCAGAGGAAGAGAGAGAGAGAGAGACACTAACATTGTTTATGTGGTTAGATCAATCAAACCATTATTTTTGGCTATTAGAAACCCAGAAGCAGGCGGTATCATTCAAGCCATGCGAAAGGATTTATCGCAAGACATTACAAGGTTTATTACTGAGCATGCACCAGAGCTTGATTTGGATTACAGAAGTGGCAGTAGTGGTGAACATAGTCCTCGTACCAGTCATCTTAAATTATTGGAAAGTGATGAGGAAGTCAATCCATTGAGTGGTAAGATTTTTAAAGATTAATTTTTTTTTAAATGAATTGCTGAAACTCTTGAAAATGTATAGACGATGATACTTCACTTTTAAACGCTTCTATGTTGACATCGGATGATATGCCGGAATCTTTTATTGTGTCTCGACAAGAATCCGAAACAAGTTTTATAGATTATTCTACCGAAGATGAAGTGGGTGATTCAATTCATCATGTAGAACATATCCTGCTAGAACACTCTGAATTATAAATATATATATATATATATATAAAATACTTTATTTAAAACAGGAGGACCTTTCTTTTAATTTGCAGCCATCATTTCTTCTCGTTGCTCTTCTGTAGCTTCATTAAACGAATCTAGTAAGGGACTTAACATTAAATCGACATTTTCATATGCTACATTACAGCAGGTTGAAATCAAGCGCTTATAATCTTGATATTTCTTGGGTGGTATGCGTGCATGTAACTTCACAATATGATCCACATGCTCTTTTCGTGCCTTTTGTAAATCATGTAATTCTTTTCGTAACTGAGATTCGGTCTGTCGTAGATCTGCCAGTGAATACTGGTGTGGTGGAGACGGTGGTTTTTCTCCATTCTCCTTGTGATAATATTCCTCTAGCGCTTGCAGTGTCTTCTTTTGACTAAATTGAAGCCATTTCTTTAAGCGACGCTCCATTTCAGTACCTTCCTCTTCCGCTCTCCGAATGACCCCTTCTACTTGTTCATTATCTGTACCCAGTTGTATAGACTCTTGTACTCTACGTGTCTCTTCCAACCTTTTGGTGTAAAGATCCAATTCAATCTTTTTCTTTTGTAGCACCATTTCGCGCGTATTTAGATCTTTGTCGTAGCTTTTGGCAAAATTGTCAAACACCTCCGAGATGGGAGGGACTGTACCTGTATTACTAGTCACGACTTGAAACATGGCTTCAATTTTGTTACGTAGTATTTCACGTGTATCCATTTCAGTCATAATACTCTCACTATTTTCACTACTGGGCGAAGAAACGTTGGTGATAGGCGGTGAACCATGCGCTTCTAAGCTGGACGATGTGTTTTTCTCTATTTCGTGAAAGTAGTCTCTGGAAGTCATGCCTTCTTCATTGGAAATTTCTGTACTTGCACCTGCATCAATCAACATTTTGACCAGCCGCTTGTTTCCACTACGAGCAGCAATAGTGAGAGCTGTATCGCCATAGGCATCTTGTACGTTTAGGATGGAGATAAGTTCTGAGCGATTTGTGATCAGTTTGGCAATTAAGCATTCCATATAGTAGCGAGAAGCATGAATCTTGCCTCGCCAAGCTGAGGTAGTAGCGATATGATGAAATACCGTCTGATCTTTTTTATCGATATTAAATACGGTGGTACGTAGCAGTGTCAGTAAAGCATCAAATGTCTTGGACTCAAAGTTATTAGTGAAAAGCACGCTTCTCATTAAAGCTGTCTGTCCCTTATAATTGACGCGATACATATCCGCACCATTGTCAATCATGA
Organism: Mucor mucedo; assembly: GCF_025094135.1. Classification (NCBI taxonomy): domain Eukaryota; kingdom Fungi; phylum Mucoromycota; class Mucoromycetes; order Mucorales; family Mucoraceae; genus Mucor; species Mucor mucedo. Next base: position 214,929 of record NW_026252331.1, on the reverse strand, counting down.
GTTTAACAACCTTAATACGAGCCATGGCGGCAGCCCAATGCAAACTCGTATGTCCTTCATCATCGATAATCACATTAATATCCAAATCACGCGGTGGGTGTAGCAACAAGGAAGAAATTCCACTTTTGCTAGACATAAAATATTGCAACAATTTTTGTGCGTAGGGCTTCTCCGACATTTCGTAGTCGGGGATACTGTCGCCTGACATGATATCATCTTCCTCTTCTTCTTTTTCTTTTTCTACAACCGCTGGTTCTTCCGTCTTTGTCGCCTGTTTTTCTCGTTTGCCACGTGTAGGACGTTTTCCTACATGAGAATGATTGCTATGATGATGGTTGTGATGGTGTTGGTCTTCAGGCTCAGTGTTGGCAGTGTTAGTAGTAGTAGTAGTAGTGGTGGTGGTGTGTGTGGGTTCTATCTCGAGATCAGATAGGTCTTCATCATAATGCTTGACTCGTTTTCGGGTACGTGTCTGTGTTTCACGCGCTTTTTTAGGTCGTGCTGAAGCCGCTGTAACATGCTTAGGTGCTAATGGTGGACTTTCATCCCCTTTTACAAATTCAAGAATGGGAGCCAAATCCTTATCTACTTCGTACATTACGGCCAAGGCCTTTCCACGTTCAAATGGGACCCAAGTGCCTGGTAACAAGAGACATGTATTAGGAGGGGGGCGTATAGAATAGAGTGAATTAAGTTTTACCTTGATATTTTCCATAGCCACCTTGAACTTTCTCATGTTGACCTGTTTGTACTTCTCGTTCTAGAATGCGTGTACGTTGAGGTTTATCAAAATCAGCTACTTTTAAAATTTGAGTGGCGTTCAAGTAAGAATCAGAACGTCTTCGCATAACAGCCACTCCTTTACATAGCATTTCGTACACAGGTACGCCTGAATAAGTTGCTTTAAATACTGATGAAAAATCGACCATTGTAGAAGAAAGAGAGAGAGAGAGATAAAGAGAGATAAAAATAAAACGCGCACCCCCCACAAAGGTTTTCCGCATACTAGCGGCTATTTAACTTTTTGCATTTTCATGTACAACACGTGAGGGTAGCAAAATGATGCAAAAAAAAAGAAAGACTTTTTCTTTTTCTTTTTTCTTTCTTTCTTTCAGAACAATTATCTTTTAATTTTTGCTGTTTCTAGATAATTATGTCTATACCTACAATGACACACGTAACACCGTTTGTTACGTATGGGAAACCTACAAAAGTGAAACTGGTGTTATTAGGTAAGCTTTTTGAGATACGTGTGACACAAGAACGAACCTAAAAAAAGAAAATGTGTTATGCTTTAATCAAGGTGAATCTGCGGTTGGTAAATCCAGCCTAGTATTAAGATTTGTTCATAAGCATTATACTGAGAATCGCAACGCAACGATAGGAGGTAAAACGATATGAAGGCACACACGGGGTTTCTATATTATTTATATTGTTTTCTCAGCGGCATTTTTAAGCCAAAAATGTCAACTGGAAGATCGAGTGATTAAATTCGAGATATGGGACACAGCAGGTCAAGAGAGATTCCATTCATTAGCTCCCATGTATTATCGTAACGCTCAATCAGCAATTGTTGTTTATGATTTAACACAATATGTATATGCATTCCCTACTACCCCTGCTTATGTGTGTGTCTAACTAACATCTCGATAATTATTTAGGCTTCCTATGACAGAGCGAAACAATGGGTGCAAGAATTGCATAAACAAGCAGGTCAAAATATCGTGATTGCACTAGTAGGTAATAAATTGGATTTGGCAGAGAGTAGACAGGTATCCACTGAAGAAGCTACAAACTATGCTGCTTCGCATAATTTATTATTCCATGAAACAAGTGCCAAAGATGCCATTCATGTAGATGACTTATTTAAATCCATTGGTAATACCATTTTTTTTTTTTATGTACACGAAAATTACTCATGTGTATTACTTGTAGGCCGTCGTATACCATTATCGCCAGTTCATGTTATAGAGGAAGTGCCCAAAATTGCTCCTATTGATCTAAACCAAGCCATTGACAAAAAGAGCAAGGCCTGTGCTTGTTGAGATACGTCACACAAACACACACATAGTTTTTTCCATATCTTTTTATTCCCCATTCATTCTTTTTTTTTTTTCTTTTCACTCTTCAATGTTTCAACAATTTAAAAATATATTCCCTAATGCTTCTCTACGTTCAATAACTGAGTCTGTTGGGTAAAACACATCTCCTTCCCCTTCTTTATCCTCTCCACCCAATGTTAAAAAAAAAGTGTCCTTGTGTAGACTTCCCGAAACAGAATGGAACAGAGGTGTTGAAAGGTAATTTTTTAAAGAACATGAACAACTTTGCTTGACTAAAACTGTTTTATCAGATTAGAAGCCCTCAAGACAGAATTTCAAAACTTGAACTCGATATTCGTCACTCGTCAAGATTCCAAGTAAAAGCTTGTCTGCCATTATAAATTAGAGTGAGGTTTGCTCACCTTTTATTATTCATGTTAGCACTAATAGTGAAACACCCTCAGAAACGACACCAGAAGCTTGTTCTATCACAGAGCTTGAAGCCACCGGCAAACTCATCCACAATTTACAAAATGGTTGGAATACCATACACAGCAATGCTCAATCCAATATCCATAAAGCAAAGGTAAGTCATTCACAAAGCCTTTCTCTTTTTCTTCTTCTTTCTTGCTTAACACATCGTGACTTGATAGACAGCAGATACTCTACTTAGACAACTCCAATCAACAGCCGAGATGCACGATACTGTGTGTGAACACATGGAGAATACACCATCCATCTTGCAAGCAATGCAAACCGACATGGTAGCCATTGAAAGCTCCGCTACTCAACTTTTGAAAGTCCTGCTTAAATTAGAACAGCAAATAGACGACATCTCCCTCGATTATGAGCGACAAGAGTTTCAAGCTTGGAAGGAAGCACAGGACCGTGCACTCGAAGGGGAGATGCAGCAAAAGAGACAGTTACTGCAACAAAAAGAGAGCCAATTAAAGCGCGAGTTTGAAGAATATGACAGGATCCAGAAACAGACAAAGCTCGAGTTGTACGAAGCGAATTTCAATGCTGAATTAGAGGATTATAAACGACGAAGAGAGACACAGGTTTCTTCACTCTATGCGCGTAAGATAAAGCACTGTCAGTTAAAATATATACATATACTAAACAAGGGGTTTTTTATATATGTATGAATAGAACATACAACGGAAACTGTGACAAGCTCATTAGATGGACTACAATTAGACGATAAAGGAAAAGATCTCGACAACTTTTTAGGGTCAGAGAAACCTAAGAAAAAGAAAAAGAAAAAGAAGACAAAGCCTATTGATTCGAGTGATGAAGAAGATGAAAGGCGAGTAGAGATTTTACAGGACGAAGACTACCAAGACTTTTAAATTTTTAGAAATAAATGGGGTTTTTATTTTGTTTATCGATTTTCCCAAAAGTGCATAAGCGTGCGATATTGAATTTCTTCACGTGTTAGCGATGGTGATAGGTATAACAAGCTGAAATAGTGCGCTTTGGCTGTTTCGGCAAGGGAAGTACATACGTTACTCGTGGTTGGGATAGAAAAGCATTGTCTCGTCAGTACGCCCAGCTCGGGGTAATATGTTGGGTTTGCTATTTTCCAGAAATTAATCAGAGCAAAGTTGTATCTTTTTGAAAATAAGAGCGACAGCATTGATGTGGGCATACATCCTATTGATCAAATGATTAAGTTTCTTTACTTATTGCGCTTTTTTTATTATTGTTGTTTACCTGTAGAATAAGTAGATTTATGGGTTTGAAGAAGGAAGCGTTGAATCTCTTGAAATTCTTGCATGTTATACTTCGGTTCAGTCGATACCACTTCGGGAGGCCCTTCATAGCCCAACTCACTATTTTCTACTAGTGCAAGCTTCCAGTTATTCCTAATATCTAATTAGCCCTCTGATCCTGCCTGTTCGTCCTATTTCTTTAACGTACCCTATATCTCGCTTCAATCTCTTATTCGGCGAAATATTGTCCTCCTTGCCTCTCTTAAGTGATACAGCTATTGTGTTTAACTCCGTCAACACATCTAGCATCTCTGAGGAAAGCTTTTGAATTACAGATGAAATATGGTCTTCATGCTGGAACGTTTTAAGCAATTCGATTACACTTGAATTATCCGGTTTCAAGTACTGTTGTTCTCGTCCTTTAAAGATATTGTACACAAAAGTATCCAAGAGTAACGCCTTGTAGAATGGATTGAAAGGGTTCGTCTGCATCAAAGTACGGTGGTATCGGCGTAAAAGTAAGTACATGGTATGGAGTTTGATTAGCATTTTACGATCACAGCTATTCCTGCCATAACAATTGTTGTGGAATAAGTCTTTAACATCCTTGCAACCATAACAACGTGCTACTTGATAGATACAGTCCATGATTTCATTACATATTATTAGCGTTTTATTGGCTGTGGGGTATTTGTATTCCCTATATTTTAAATGGGTTTAATATTTTTTTTTTTTTTTTTTTTTTTTTTTTTTGGAAAATAAGAATACAGGTGAATGATAAAACTTACAAAGCGTTGTCCAACCAGCTTAGTGAATCATCCAGGTTAGTTACCAAATGAAGGGTCCGCAAAATCTTGGTCATCTCATCCAGAGTCAATTTTTTCAGATTTGATGATCGACTTACTCGAGCAATTTCCTCCATAACAGGTGGAAATTCTGTCAAGAAATCCACAGGTTTTCTACAATTCTGATTGTACTCTTTTATACGTGGAATAGAATCTGGTGATAATACATTGGGACCGACTTCACTACAATAATAAAAATACTTTTTCAGTAGTTATACTTTCCCATCAAATTATTTATAACTTACTTGATGTATTTCAATGTGTTGCAGATTATGGATAAGGGTTCGAAATCTTTTTCGAAATCAAGGAGTAGACATTCTTTTATAGAAAGCAAAATTTGGTCAAGACATGGTAAGAATGCCGGTTTATCACTTGGACTTTCTTCTTGCTTTACAAACTTGTCGAGAAAATCGGCATCAGACAATGTAACTGTATAGGGTATATAATCGATTTCCAAACGTTGTATTGTTTCAAGAAACGTTGTTCTTATCCTTGCCTCGTGATCTATTATAGCATCGTCAGTAATACGTCTATTTTGCTTTTAATCAACACATTTACCAGTATTGGAATTAGGATCACGATCCAGTGAGTTTATCGAAAGAATTTGATCCTTTAATTCCCACGACTCATTCATATAAAAAACTGTGACAATCATCACCGTGTGTTTGGCATCATGGAACGAATGACACACATGGATCGAGTAAGCAACATGTCCCTTATCAATTAAGATCTGCTTGATGCGTTTTTGTTCCGCTTCAAATCGCTGATAGATCAATTTACGTGTGACCTCAACCGAAGGTACTATAACAGTCTGTTCATCCGATCCTTGTAGCTCCCTCACCAGCTTATTAAACGCTGGATTTTCCACTACCGTACTAGGCAATCCCGTCGATAAAATCATGTCCACTATCTTGTCTGTCATGCCTTGATCTAATTTTCGTTATTAGCATCTTTGTCAATGTTTTTTTTTTTCATTTATTATTTTACCGTCTTCAGACTCTCGTAAATCCATTGCATTTTTCAAGGTAAGTTGATGCACGAAGCTCAAATGTTGAATCAGCACTGCTCGGTTTAAAAAGGTATGTTTGCATCCATCGGCACGGTTTCTGCTGACATTACAATAATACCGTTTTTTCATAAAAAAAGCATACCCCAATTGAAAAGGCCAAATACCATCGCATGGTTGGGCAGGTAATGTACTCTGTGCCTCTGTGCCCGGCATAATATTCGCAGTAACAGCAGGAGCAGAACTTTCTTTACTTTCAGGTGAAGCTCGATCTCTCTCAATTGAGACACTATTTTCACGATCGTCTATTTTGGTAGTAGTAGGAATGGGTGTAACTGAAGCTTCCGGTGAAGCATATGATTGCCTTCCAGCTAATAACTTTGTATGGATGTTTTTTTGGTTTATCTTTTTGTCCGATACTTCTTTGGACGAGTTCATAAAGTGATGACCCAGGACTTTGTTAGAATCTCTGTCAGCTACTGTCATGTATTGTCCTGAATTCTCAAAGTAGGATTTATGGAGGAAGTTCGATAGAGCAGTCTCGTTCGAAAGGTGCTCTGCAACTTGGTGTAAAGAGACCCTCATTTGTTCGCCTGGTTGTTGGCCATATGGCACACCTGGATTATGTGGTGGAATCCCATTCGATTCATCAATGAACCTATACACAGCCGGTTGATGTTGTGGAGGGACCCTGTGTCCATGTTGCTGATGTTGTTGATATTGTTGCTGCTGATGTTTTTGTTGCTGATGTTGTTGTTGCTGATGTTGTTGCTGCTGGTATTGTTGTTGTTGATGTTGATGATGTTGTTGTTGTTGTTGTTGTTGTTGTTGTTGTTGTTGTTGTTGTTGTTGTTGTTGTTGTTGTTGTTGTTGTTGTTGTTGCTGGCGCTGGTTTTGCTGCGTCAAGTGCTTTTGCGTCTGATACTGTTCTTGCTGCGGGTGGTATTGCTGCTGTTGTTGTTGTTTTTGCTGCCACTGACCTGCTTGTGAATGATTCTGGCGAGCAAACGTTTCATGAGAATAAGTTTGTAATTCAGCCGTGTTGGTATGTTGTAGACGGTGCATGGCCGATATTGTTTGGGGTTGGGAATCAGGCATATAGCCTCGTTTATAAAGATCAATGTTTTGAATGATTGGTAAAACTTGTTGCTGCGATGAATAACTCTGGAAAGACTCTTGTGGTGATGGAGTTTGTAGAGAAGTCTGTTGTGGTGAAACTTGACGGCCTTGAGATTGTCCAAAACTTAGTTTTGGCAAACTTATCGTGGTAGACTGTGGTGGTGAAGTTTGCATAACAGCTTGTGGTGGTGATTTTCGCATGACAACTTGTGGTGGTGAAGCTTGCATTACAACTTGTGGCGGTGGAGTTTGCGTAACAGTCTGTGGTGGTGGAGTTGGCATGGCAGTTTGTGGTGGTAAAGTTTGCGTCACAACTGGTGGTGATAAAGCATGTATAACAAATCGTGGTGTTGAAATTACTATACTGGCTTGTGGTGGTGGAGCTTTTATAGCAGCTTCTTGTAGCGGCGGAGCTTTTACAACAGCCTCTTGTGGCGGAGAAGCTTTTACAGCAGCCTCTTGTGGTAGTTTTTGAATAGTATCAGAAGAAGTCGGAGTTCCTGAATCAATTGTTTTGGGAGAATTTGAATGGATTTGTTTTTCAACTTCTTGAGCTTTCGTACTAAGTGTACTAAGGGTACTAGTCTTATCTTGTTGTTGTGAAGCTGGGATAGTTGTAGTAGCTTGCAGCGGTGATTGGTGTGCAGACAAAGACGCCTGTGGATCGGAAGGCTTCTCATGTACGGGGATAACGTTTTCATCTTTAGCAGACAAATTAAGCCGTTCTTTCTGTTGCTTCAATAATTCCATGGTGGCCTCAAAGGAGTTTGTAAGAGCTTCCTCATTGGTTAGTTTAGGTTGCACAGTAGAGGTTGACACTTTATCAGTGGAATCTTTACTGTTATTATGCTGCAATGGCGGGGTGACGGATTTGTCTTTCTTTGGTAATTGGTATTGAAACTTCAGATTATGGATAGATGTAAGATGTAACACCAAACTGTCCAGATCACCAAAGGAAGGTTCACATCTTTTGCTGGGATTAAATTGACAAAAGAAAGTGTTGGAATTTGATATGCAGTGTTTTTTCAAAATATTGCTATCAGCATCCGATAAAAAGCCTGGAGGTAAATCTAGTCCATCAAATTCTTCATCATCACTACTTACAGAGAAATCCATACTGACATTATCTGAGCAGACAACGAGTAATCGATCTGCAGCCAAAGCAGCTGCACTGACAGCTGCTACGGTGCTTGTAGAAGGAGGTGTGGTTGCCGAATTACTGCTAAAATACTGTTCGCCTTCACTATTGTCATTGTCGCTACCATTGTTGACAATAGACTTTAGGTATGAATCAAGACATTTCGCCAGCTCTTCAAAAGTATGTAAGGATTCTAACGGAGCAGTTGCTGGTGGCGGTGGTACTTGCTCTTCTGGCTCCGAATCACTACTGGAGTCATTTACAATGACTTTAGGAACTCGCCTTTTTGACTTGGGCATGTCGCTACAGAGAAAAAAAATGTAGGGAAAAAGAAGGGGGTTTTATTTTTATTTTTTTGACGCTTTTACTACACGTCACTTTGCTGTGACAAAAATAAATAAAAAAAAACTTTTTTTTACTCTGTTGTATTGTATCAAAATGTCGAAAAGGTTATTCTCTCAAGTGGCAAATAATGAAGAGGATTCAAAAGCAGCGATCCCGCTCAGTAAAATGCAACCGGACCTTGTTAATGGCATTCCTCTTTCAGGCGAAGATTACTTGCTTGTTGTTCGGTAAAACGAGCTAAAACTAAATAGTCATTCGTTAAACCTATGTTGACACACTTCTTTCTTTTTTTTTATAAGTCAGCAAGCAAAGCAATGTGCCAAAACTGTTGTGGCACCACCTCCCAAAGTAATCAAAAAAGTTCAGTTACCAGCTCACTTTCAGTTCTTTACGGAACAAGATAATAAAGAGGATCATGCGTCTGATCACTGGAGGAAAGGATATGCGGATCCTTTCAAATCCTACCAAAAGGTAAATTCATATATCCCACTGCTAAACCTTATTAAATGAAAAAAATAAAGCATATGCAAGCGACCAAGCCCAAACAAACGCATAAAGAAATCACAGCAATGAATGAAGCATTCATCTTGCTTTATTCTAATCCCGACCAAAAACTCATTATACCTACATTCTCCCAGGTACGCTCTTATTGTACATATACACTATGGTAACTCTAAATAGACATCATTATTTTCTATACATATAGCATTCTATATTAAGGCTACTTGAATACCATATCAATTGGCTCAAAACAAAAGATAACACGGACGAACAGGTACACCGCTTTTATTTTTATTTTTATTTATCTATCTTTACTGATACATTTGTAGTTTCCTTGTATATTCCAATTACTTGTATACCTGGATCCTGTGTTAACATCGAAAAACATGTCAGTCCTGAGAGACTTGTCAAGAGAATGCATACGTTTAAGATCTGATTCTACTTCTAAAGCGCCATTGAATATCATCATTTCCATTATTTCTGATGCCTTTGGTCAATCTGACCTCATTTGAATAAATGGTGTATTGTACAAACTAAGAAAAACCCGATTCCGGAAAAATAGATTGGATTCTGTTTGTTTTATGCAGAGAAATTCATGACTTTGTTTTTGATTAAATCTACTGTGATTGCATAAGCAAACGAGCCCGCCTTATAAATCAAGGGGTAATAAGGGAATTATAAACAGAAGGACCCTTCTTCTTATTAGTAAGACAACTGTTGGAATTTATAAGCCGATGCAATGAGGGGTGGATCTGATGAATCATCATTTTAGGAGAAACATCATTTTTATAAATACACCAAGACACAATTTATCAATTTTTGTTTTTTCTTCTTCTTCTTTTCTTATCTACTCATCATGATGAAAATCTTTCTTTTATTCCTGTGCTTACTATGGACACTTGTGTCTTCAGAAATTGTACCCACACCACACTACAGAACTCCAAAAAACATTGCATTTTCCTCACACGGAGGTGGCAGTAGTCATCACATATGGGTCATGGAAATTCTGAAGGAAATGAATCACCGAGGACACAACGTTTCGTTTTTTTCACGGGTAATTAATATAACATTAGAATAACACCCCCTTTCATTTCTTTTACTAATATTGCATCATCAAGGGCGATCAACTTCGCTTTGCAAACGGCTATCCGGTCAAGACACGTCAAGTGGGCGGCACAACAGATTTCTTACGCCATCCTTTAATCCTTGATCTTTTATCTACTCATCCAGATCATACAGTCATTTCTATGGGTGCTATGGAAGCCTGCATGATGAATTACCCCACAGGTAACTAGATGATTCTTTTTTTTTGTATAGAAATTCATGCTCGTCTTTCATCGATCTAGAATTCTTTGAGCTTCAGAATTTGTTTCAGTCGGAAAAAATCGATTTAGTCATATGTGACTCTTTTGCTATCAGCTGCATTGACACTGCCATAGTTTCCAAGATACCTGTCATGATCACATCTACCTTTGGTTTATTTGCAGGTACATAAGAAATGCATTTATAGCGTAAAAACTCCTTTTCTTATACAAGGAAATGTAACATTATAGATGACGATGCTACCTATATAAACAATAAGCTTTACAGTGAAGCAAGTCCTACAACACAAGATGAATCCATGTGGGCAAGGATTTACCGCGATTACATTAGTGTTCCACGCATTATGCGCACGCTTTCAAAACGTCTTGCCCACGTCCATGCCTTTCAACGCCAGCTGGGTCTCACACCGACATTTGATGCATCCACTGACCGGTACAACCACGTTCCTAAAATGGTCAATAATGTATTTGGTATCGAAGTTGCTCGAAGACATAGTCCCTTAGTGCATATGATTGGTCCCATTATCAAGGCCTCTTATCCGTCGTTGGATGCTATCTCTTCCGAATTTTTAAACCGACATAAAAAAGTGGCTTATATAGCCTTTGGTCAGCATGCAAGTCCCAGTGATAAAGACGTCAAGATGCTTATGCAAACCCTATTGAGATTGTTAGATGAAGGTCACATTGATGGTATCTTATGGGCTCGCTTAGATGTTCAACAGTTGCCACCATCTATGGAAATTTCTTCACATCCAGACATACTCTTAATGGACTGGGCTCCTCAATTTGCTATTCTGGAACATCCATCTACGGCTTTTTTCCTCACGCATGGTGGTGTAGGCTCACTTCATGAAGCCTTATTTAATGCTGTACGTTTATTTGTCTACCCATTTTTTGGTGATCAACCTACCAATGCTCGTGCCATTGAGCGTGTTGGTGTAGGCAAATACATGGACCTTTCAAACCCGACCTTCGACGATTCGTTTTACAAGACATTTTATCAAAAATTAGCTCAAGTAGCATCAGACCCGAACCATACACTCCAGACGAACGTAGATAGATATAGTGCCTATGTACAAGTAGCTGCATCCAATGCCGTAAAAAGAAGCGCAGATTTAATGGAAGAAAGTCTATTTGCGAGTGATGATCAGGGAAGGCTTTACTATCGTAATGATGTAGGATATGAAATTCATTGGTTGAAGAGAAATAATTTGGATGTTTATGCTGTCTTTGCTGTGCTGGCCATGGCGCTGTATAAGCTGGTTAATCTGGGCTTGCTTGAATGGAAACGACATTTTTTGACGGGCCAGAAAGTAAAGGTCACATAAAAATAAATTTATTAATAAATATACATCATGATCTGTTTTTGTTCCGATGAGTTTTTTTAGTGCCCATAACCAAATAAAAATGAGGGTGCGACCTTGATTTGACGGTTACAATAATTTATGAAGCCAAAGAGATTACTAACAGAAACTTATTTACATACTCTCTTCGGTCATAATTCGGTTTCGTTTAAGCTTTCTCTTAACCAGATCCCCCGAATTTAGTGGGTCAACCTTTCCAGATTAATATCACTTGGAGGAACCTTCAGGTTTTAAAAGGTTTATTGACGAACTACATATTTTTTTTTTCTGACTCAGGAAATTAGGTTCAGGCTTTTTATTTTCGTCCAATATTATTTTAGTGTCTCGAAAATATGATGTAAGGCCCATCAAAGCATGACATAATTTATTGGTTTCTTTTTCCTGTAAACTATCCAATATTATTATGCCTGTCCTTTCACATAGACAAAGTCTTATCAAAGCCACAAAAGAAATGCTGGCTTTCTGCATTACCAAGCATGAACAATTACATGAGTCCAACACTGTACATTCCAACGAATTCTTTTGGTCAAAACAGAATATTGATATCCTCGCGGCTTACTACCTAATCTTGACAAACCAAAGGTATAGTGTCAAGAAAACCTGGAGTACACGTCTTCATACCGGAACATTTCTTGACTTGCTACAGAAAGGCAAAGACGCTGTATTTATAAGCAAAATTCGAATGAGTAAAGACGCATTCAAGGAAGCTGTCAAAGTGTTTGGTGACTATAAAGAGTTCAAAAACTTTTCAAAAGAGAAAGTCGAGCTCCATTTTTTAATAACTTTTTATCGCTTGGGAAGTAAAGGAAGCGCTGCTTCAACTATGCAGGCTTCTGATTACTTTGGCGTTTCTGGTACAGTAAACAAATATGTGAAACTGCTCACTTTTTTTTTATCAGGTTACTGACATGCATTAAGTATAGATGGTACAGTAATCAATTACACAAAAAGAACAATCAGGGCAATCTTAGCCAAGGAAAACCAGTATGTTTACTGGCCAAACATGCAAGAACGGCAATATATTGCAGAAAAGATTAGCGAGAAAAGCCCTTTCCGTTCTTGTGTTGGATTTGTGGATGGCACGTTCATTAAATTGGAGCAGGTCCCAAGTTTCGAAAAGAATAGCTTTCAATCGTATGAAGGCGCATACGGTATCGCTACTGTGCTCGTATGTGACCACCAATGCAGAATTCGCTTCTGTGGCACGGGGGCTCCTGGAGCTATTCACGATGATAGCCTCTATCAAGAGTTTCGTCTGGCGAAATACCCTGAACGTCATTTCTCTTCTGGTGAGTATATCTTGGCTGATAGTGCATATAAGGCCTCTCCCACCGTTATTCCTTGCTACAAGACTGACTCGATCCAGGCTACAAGAGAAGAAATTGAGAGGTTTAATATAGAGGTCAACAAAACTCGGGTTCCAATTGAACATTGTAATGGAATCCTGAAAGGAAAATTCCAAAGTTTGCAGGACCTTCGAATTAGAATCAATAGCAGCGCATCGATAACTGAGGCAGGAATTTGGGTCCGGGCTTGCTGTGTCATGCATGATTTTCTTCTAGACGATTCAGTTGACATTGACGAGTACCAAGAAAGTTGTAGACAAGAAACTTCAGGCTACCCGGAAGACCAATCAAGGGACGATTCCACATCAAATTCTAGACGAAATCAACTAAAAAATGATTTGTCAAGAAACAATGCTTCAAACCAATAAACGTAGTTATTAATAATATAATCCTCGATGAAAATAACGAAGGAGTCAGCTGATTGAAGAAATTCGTATTGCAGAATACAAAAATGAGTTGGTCATTAGTAAAAGTGAGAATTAAGAGAGACTCCTTGAGCTCGAATTCAACGTGCTTTTATTATGACTAGCTATAAGTAACTTGCTGCTTAGGATTTTAAGAGCCAAAAACATCTAAAGACACAACTTTTGTAACTGTATCACTGTCTATCTTGCGAAAACATGTCATTAGAAACAAGCTCGTATGCTTCAACAATAAAGTCTTGACTGTTTTCATACGCCACTTTATTGAGGGTAAGGCCATTTGACGTAGAACTATTCACATTACAAAAGTCACCAGTAGCCCCAGCATCAGTCCTCTTTTATCGGCTGTTGTTGTCTAATAATTTAATCCCACCTTGTAGCATTAACGCCACACTATTCCCATTTTGGAGAAGACGAACGGACCACCTTGACTGATATGACGAAGCACTAAACCTTCCTTATCAAACATTGTAATAAAGCTTCATTTTAGCCTATATGGTATTAATTACGCGCTACACATGCACACGCATAATTGAATAAATTGTACACATTTATGGTCGACCCATAGGTACCGAAAAAAAAAAGAGACGTGGCAATCCCAAGCATAGTAGGAATTACTTTAATGGGGCTTGTTTTTAGTATGGTTGGTAAAATGAGGTATGTATTATACAAAAAAGAAAGTGATTCTCTCAGTTCCAAACATGATCACTATAAATATCATACTGATTAACTGGACCAATTACGAGAAGGTGGAAGCTATCTGGTCCAAAAATGTGAGAAAGGTGCGTACAAAACCTTTAGTATAAAAGACTAGACTTATGTACTTTATCCACCTAATGCTAACCGTCTGTAATAAAAGAAGCCTACAAAAAAACCTTACTCCAGAAGAAGAATAGTCAGAGCCAACATAACTATTTTCTATCTTAAAATGAGTCTGGCCACTTACAACATGTTAGGCCGTAGAACCTGCTAGTCCTATATCCCACAAGTTGTGTATGTGAGGCTGGGAAGCAATTGTTGTACTATACATCAAAATAAACTATGACCACCTCCGGGTGCAATTGATTCCCATCAACGACCTTTAATTACAGAAGAAACCCCCAGGATTACCAAAGAAGAGGAAACAAGACAGAGCTTGCTTTAAATAATCTTTTGAGCTCCCACTGAAGTAGACATTGTCTGAGCCAATCACATTGAAGTGCAGTAATTTTTCATGCAAACACTTCAGATAAAAAAAAGCATGTTGTGGGTTTTTTTTAAATATATATTTAGGCGGGCTATCTCATCTTACAGTATTGTTAATGTTAGAATCCGGTGCCAACACATTGGATAAAATGAATCGACACGAGGAATTTAAAACCACTACTTTGTCATGGACAATGCGTTCATTGTAAGCTGTTGTATTATTTATTTGTTGATGCAAATGTTGCATGTAAACTGTGCGTGCGCAAGGTGACACAAGATAGCTTAACTGCTGACTTGCATGAAAAGTCAAAAAGATTTATTATAGCATGAATTTTTTTGAAATAAAATACAGGCCTTTGCCTCCCAAGATAAACCAACCGCTTTGTGATCTATTATGTATTTGAATGTAAGCCCCAAGCTTATAAAATTACTGCCAAAAAGCTTTTGATTCTCATCTTTTAGTTGATTCTCATCTTTTAGATGATTCTCATCTTTTAGTTGATTCTCATCTTTTAGTTGATTCTCATCTTTTAGATGATTCTCATCTTTTGGTTGATTCTCATCTTTTAGTTGATTCTCATCTTTTAGTTGATTCTGATCTTTAAATTGATTTATATATTATTAGCTTTATTTGTCTACTGTTTTGTGTGAACTTTTAACAGACTCGGATCCAGTTTTTATCATTTCCAGAAATGGACTCGTATTGCACCATTATATATTCCTGGATTTGTCTTGCCAAAAAGTACATATCATATTTTCATGCATTATGCGTGTTTCAAATTTAAAATAGTTTCTTTTTAATTTATCAACACTTGAGATAAACAGTGCGGACGGAAACGCCCGTCCAATTGAAATATTTGTTAATTGATCAACTTCCATGAGATTCTGTAAAAAATGACTAATCATTTTAGATTGTTTTCATTTCATATATAAACAAAGTTCCAGAATCCAACTTCCTCCTCCCTTTTTTTTTTCCTTCAATTTTTAAAATTTTCTAGCAATCTACAATGCAATCTCTGGTAAGTTCGTATCTATCAAGTTTAATAGTATAAGGTATTCATGTCTTTTACCAGTTACTACCTTGGCTTATGGGTGGTATAACCCAGCACAGATGAGACTTTCGTGTCCCTCTAGAATATGGTAAGTGTATGGTTCATCATTTTTATTATCGTTTATTAACAACGCTTTCTTTCTTTTTTTATTTTTAAGGGCTTCTTCTTGTTGGGTTTGCCTTATGGCTACATTATCCCCGGCTCTCCATGGCCGGGGGGGGGGCGACGCCACCTCAAGTAAGTTCGTGTCTGTCAGGTTTATAGTCTTCAATATTAATGTCTTTTTACCAGACAGTTTTTCTTCTTTCGGCTCCGGCTGAAAAAAGGCAATCCGGCCGTTTCGCTGTTGTCCGTTTGGACTGTGGTAAGTGTATGATTCATTATTTTTATTTTTGTTAATTAACACTGTCTTTCTTTATTTTTAGGGGCTTCTTTTTGTTGGGGTTTCCTTATGGTGGGCTCCGCCTTTCCTCCTTCGTGGAGGAAAGGTTTAAAAATGGGTAAGTAATCCTCAACATAGTTCGTGTCTGTATTCAATATTAATGTCTTTTACCAGACTGTACGTCCTATGGTTTTCCTCTTCGTTGCCGGAGGGTTACACCCCTCCGGTCAACCACTACGAGGGTGGGGTTTTGTAAGTGTATGATTCATCGTTTCTATTATTGTCTATTAACAGCGCGTCTTTTTTAGTTTTGCGTCGTTTCCTTATCGGCGGGGGGGGGGGTTCTTCTTCTGCCGCTCCAGCCGCTCCTCCTCCTCGTCCCGCATCTCCGGGCTCTGCGGGTTCTTTTGTTTCGCTCGCTTCTCTCCCTCCCTTCCTTCGCTTCCGCCTCCTCCTCCCCCCGAACCTTCCTCCGGCCCTTCCTCTCCTCTCTCCGACCTGACACTGGCCAGTCCCCCTCCCACACCCTAATAAACGCTTTCCTTTCAATAAAAAACCTCTTTTGTTTCTTATCTTTTAAAGTAAAAAATTATATGTCCAAAATACTTTTGTCAGAGTAAAAATATTTATCAGAGCAACACTAATAGCGTATTTTATAATACGACCAAATAGATAAATTATGTAGACTATATTATAGTTGCAGATCTTTTAACACGCCCTTGGTAGTAGTAATATTTGTTTCTTTATTTGAATCATAGACCTAATTAAAAACTTCTATAGGTTTTGGAAGGTAAAATCTGGTATGTATTTTAATAGGTCTGGCTAATTTGGGCATGAGTCATAAAAAAAAATAACATGATTTCTCCAACTCCTTTACTGATATCCTTCTTTTTATATATTTGTATATGGAGACGGAGTCTCTGTGAAATAGTCACAATTGTGTTTTTGGGTTTTCTATTTTAAAGTTGGTGTTATAATTACAGTATATACTCAAGTTTGAAATTTAGAAAAAATAAAAGCAGTTTTAGCGGAAGCCTGAGCACCAGAAGGTCTTACCACTGAAGGGAGTATAAGTTGTCCTCAGAGAATATGGGAGGGGGAGAATGAGGGATGCCAGATTGAAGAAGTGCTTCATGTTGAGATTTTAAAATCTTTTTGGACGCGAGGGAGAGAGTGGAAGCAGTATTGAAAGGAGTGTCGTTAAAGACAAAAGCCCAATGGCCCAAACAACTTGATTAGAGAGTAGCAGAAAGAGCGAGAAGGCTAGATTCAGAAAGAAGTGGCATATTGGGCAGGAGGGTACAAAAAGTATGAAGCTAACACGCAAGATATCGGTCGACAAAGTGATGGAGGATAGAGAGATGTAGTAATCCCAGATATATTGCCAAACGGGCAGTTTGAAAGGACACTCAAACAAAAAATGATCAAGAGTTTCGGATGGATGTGAACATAATTGACAAACTGGTGTTGGGAAGTACGCTGACATAAATCTATGCAGAACAGATCTATGAGGAATTTTCTTATGAATATACCAATGCCAGACATTGCGGCAAGAATGTGATTAGGGGAGATTCCAAAATTTAAACCAATCCGTGGCTAGAGTGGGTGCAAATGGAGGGAAAAGAGAAGGATGGATAGGTGAGGCAGAACACCATTGACGGTAAATCTTCCAGGTTAACACGTCATGTAGAAAACCGGGAGGAGAAACAAACTGTAATACAAGTAGGAATAGTGTGATATCCACTACCCAGTGATCTAGAACAGGAGTATATCTGAAGACACGAAAAGAAGGGATAAACGAGCGAACAAAGAAGGACAGATGTGTAAGCTCGTCATTGGTCACCAAACGGAGGATTTGTCGAGATAAGGACGGGTAGATCGCGAAATCTGTTAAATGTTTAGGCCGTAAACAGTTTTCATTAGCTGAGTCAAGAGCATTAGATACGTAATTAGGCCATGATACCATAGATCGACGCAAAGTGGACAGCTGCGAATTAATTGTAATGAAAGTCATTGGAAGTTCTAAACAAGTAGCAGCGCTGATAACAACATCCGTGTCTGATTTAGGTAATCGATCAATGGCTTGGAAAAGTAGATATAGAGATCCAACAATGTTTTTGGCAGCAGGCGAACGAAATTGAGGGAATAGAAAATAAAACCTATGGTCAAGACCCTGAGGAGCGGTTGGAAATTGATTATCAGTTACAGATGTGGAGATTGGAGAGTAAAAAGAAGTCTATCAATCGAGGCAGTACAAAAGACTTAACATGTGGAGTAACAGAAGCAAATGTATCAGTTAGTGAAGACATGAGATTTTGTAGCTAACGCAGTTGTAATATTGATTTTTGTAAGACGGGATCAAATACACCTAAACCACCACAAGAGCGAACTGAACAGGATGATGCAAAGCTGATCTTAGGAAATATACGAAAGTTGATAAATTTCGAGATCACGGATTGCATAGACTTGATAAAGTACATTGGGACTGAGACCACGGAGGACATGCCAGAGTTTACTGAGTACCAGAGAGTTTAAGACCGTAGCTCTCGCCCCGAACAAATAAACCACGATGTTGGTGAATTTGGCAGGCTTTAGAAACCTTGTTCAAAATACCGTCAAGAAACAAGTTACGATGAGAAGTTGAGGTGTATAATGGAAAACCCTAATACACAACCGGGGCGGGGGATTGACAATCATGCCAGCTGGTGGTGTTGTAAGACAGTAATGCTGAACGCCAAAAACGAATTGTAGATAGAAGAAGCTCCATATGATGAGACAGCTCCAGTTTTATGAAAGTTGACTTTGGCGGTGGATGCACGTGCATAGAGAGACAGATGGGTTTGTAGGTGGGTCAGTTCACTAGTATCATTCAAAAGGCAGATAATATCGTCAGCATACGCAGGTAATTTGACCGGATCTAATGATGGATTGGTGACAGGAGAAGGTAATCTATACCCCCATTTTTCGGGAATCAAGTTGGATTTTACGAAGTAGAGGTCCAAAGGTTAAATTGAACAAAATAGGACTAAAAGGTTCACCTTGCTTTAAACCACGTCTTTGAGGAATACATTGTGACAAGAAACCATTTACGTTAATTTGTAAGTCAGTACTAAAGAAGAGACGATCAATATAATCTACCAAAGTGAGAGGGTATCCAAATCGGAGAAGTACGGCACGAAAGTAATCCGGATGGACACGATCATAAGCTTTTTCTTGATCCAAAAGTAAACCTATACCAGAAGATGAGGATATGCGAGCTTGTTCCATAACTAGCTTCATGAGGAGACCATTATCTGCGATGAAGCGACCTCTAACAAAACCCGTTTAGTAAGGATTGATAAGTTTGGAGGCCGTGATAATCATTCGGCTGCTAAGAATACGAGTGAAGACTTTAGCATCCGTATTGATCAAGGAGATTGGACGCCAATTTTTCAAAGTGTCAAAAGGCGGTCTTTTGGGTAGCAGAGTAACGCAAGAGAGCAGCCACGAGGGGGGAATATCAGCGAAACATAGAGCATTGTTGAGATACACCACTGTCTCGGTGACCATATTAATGAGGAAGACCAGTGAATGTAATCTTTCGAATATCGGGCCGAAGATAACAACGAGGGATAAGCTGAAAAGGAATCAGCGAAGGAAGGTAGAACAAAATTGGGATTTTCGACAAATTGTTTGTGCAAGAAGGGAGATACAGTAACTACTGCGTAAATATGACCATACTCCATGAGGAGTTGGTTAGCAGCTGCCCATAGATGCAAGTTACGCTTACCATATGCTTGAAATTCCTTCAAGAAAAGTTTCTTTTGGTCACTGACATTTGTAATGTCTATGAGAATAGAGTTTGTCACTGTGGCCTTGAGAAATGGGCGAGTGACTTTGCTCAAAGCAAGGTCAGTTGAAGACGAATTCTCGGTACGAAAAGGACGCTGTACAGGCTACCCTTCAGGCAGTTGATTAGTACTTGAAGTATGTCCTGTCATGTAGCTGGAGATTGTGGTAGATCCACCCGAGACTGCATGTACCCATGATTCCTTTGTTTGTGTAAAGTCAAGCGGACCTTGAAAGGTGCTATTTATTTTGAGTATTAGCGGGAAGAGCCGACAATAAAACCAGGTCGATGTAACATGGAAGAGGGAGGGGAATTTGAAATAATAAAAAAGAATGTGGGGAAAGAGAGAGGCACTAAAAGGGGAAAATATACATCCGAATATAAAGTGTCTTTTTATTACTGATTGTCAAAAAAAAAAAAAAAAAAGAAAAAAAAAACAAGAGTGTGTGTTATAAGAGAGTGTATGTTGTAAAGAAGAAGGATAAAAAAAAAAAGAAGATTGCTTTTTAATGACATAAACCACATGATAATTTGGACCAAAAACCTGATTTTTTTGGTTGATATTGTTGTTGTTGTTGTTGTTGTTGTTGCTGTTCAGGTTGTTGTCTTGAATTCACCTGTGCATGATGAGTATCCAATTTAGGTTGATCTTTGACAGCCTTTTTATTGTTATTGGCTTGTTGACGACCACTGCGTTTGGATAATGTCTGCCATCCCTTTCCACTATTGAGTAACATCCAGTCGTAAATATCATCGTCTTGTTCTCCTACTTTCTCAATAGCCTTGGAAAACAATCCACGCAAAAAGTCATAATCAGGAGTCTCCTCAAATCCTAATTTACGCACATATTGGAGGTATATACCGAATTCCTCTATTTAAAAAGAAAGTTAATAAAGAACAATGAAAATGTGGGTAACTAAGACAAACCTGGATAGCCTTCACAGAGGTCCTTGATGGCAGTGGTTTGTTTCTTTTCACCAATCTTTTCATACTTTTGCTTATTGGTAGCAGCCTTTAATCCCTGCCAGGGTAAGGAGCCTCTTAAGAAGTACATAAAGACATGACCCAGCGATTCGAGATCGTCACGACGAGATTGCTCTATGATGTTATGTTTCCGAAGATAGAAAAAAAAAGAGTGGTTATTTAAAAAAAAAATTAAGGTTGAATTATAAAACAACAAATATGGAGGAAATCAAAATATACCTCTTCCTAAATGGGTATTGATACTCATATAACGAGCAGTACCAGATAAACTCTTTCTTTCACGATAAGGAATATGTTGTTTTGTCTTGGGATCTCGATACAATTTCGCCATACCAAAATCCACAATGAATATTTGATTCTCTGTCTCTGTACCAGGTTTACCGATTAAAAAGTTGTCTGGTTTAATATCTCTGTAAATCAGATTTTTCTCGTGGATCGTTTGCACTCGAGTCAGCTTATATATAGAATGTTAATATATATATTTATATAAATAAAAAAGGGGGGGCCTGTAAATAATAGAACCTACCATCTGTTTAGCAAGCATAGCCGTGGTCTTGACGCTGAAATGTCTACCACAGGTATCAAACATGTCTTCCAGTGAAGGACCCAAAAGGTCAATCACCAAGATATTATGAAGCCCTTCCTGACCGAAATAATAAGCTGTAGGTATACCAACTACAATTATAGAAAAGAGGGAGAGTTGTTAGTGTCTTTCAGATAGATACACACAAACAAAAATAAAAAATAAAAAGGATCTTACTGGATCCAGCCATAATTTTGTAAGTTCGATATTCGTCTCGTAATTGAGGTGCGTCACTCTTTCTAGGCTCAAACTTGATGGCTACGGGTTGATTATTGAGCAAATTGATGCCTATCAAAAAGAAAAAAAAAGGGATGTTTAGTTGTTGGTGGTTATGCTAAAAGAGCTATCTTACCTTCATAGATAATGCCAAAACTTCCTTCTCCAATTTTCTTTCCCACCTTGTAATGAACACCGACAACGTTGTGTGAATTGCCTGGACTGGCTGCAGCGGCAGATGATGTAGGCATTGTGATGAGGATGTGTTTATTAAGTTTTTTGTTAAATTAAGTTGTATAAATTATTAAATATAGAGTTATTTTTTTTTTCTTCTGAAATAGTGTATGGTTTAAAGGAGAGTAGTATATGTATATATAAAAAAAAAGAGTACGGAAAAAAAAAATAAAGAGGAAAAGAAAGAGAGAAAAAAAAATTAAAAAAACAGTCAATTAATATATAGAGTAATAATAAAAAGGGAGATTTCCTAAAAAAGTAAAACCTCGGGCTTTAAGAAAGTAGTTCACCATCATAACCATTGGGATTTCTTTGAGTCCATCTCCACATGTCTTGACACATATCATCCATAGAGTAGGAGGGCGTCCAATTCAATTCTTTATAGGCCAGTGAAGCATCTGCTGTACAAGTGCCAACGTCACCAGGTCTTCTTTCTTCAATCTATATATCATATTTTTTTTTTTTTTAAATTAAGTTTCCTTTTATAACCAAAAAGACCATGTTGGAAATTACCTTGTAAGGGATTTTTTTATGTGTAGCTCTTTCCATAGCGTGTATAATTTCCAAGACAGAATAGCCAGCACCTGTCCCTAAATTATAGGCTTTACATCCGGGCTTCTCTTCCAACTTTTTGAGGGCAGCCAAATGCCCTGTGGCTAAATCACACACATGGATATAATCTCGTACTCCCGTACCATCCACGGTATCATAATCATTACCGTAGACATGGACAAATGGTAAATGCCCTTGTAAGACTTTGATTACGTAAGGCAATAAATTATTCGGTACACCATGAGGATGTTCTCCAATCATGCCAGATACATGCGCTCCCACCGGGTTAAAGTACCTAACAACACACATCCATATTAATGACATCATCCCTAGCAACGCAAAAAAAAATTAAAAAATTTACCGCAAGAGGACGACATTCCATTGAGGATCCGATGCATAAAGATCACCGAGTATTTCCTCCGCAAATAATTTGGTTTTACCGTATGGATTTGTGACTGGACCTAAACGAGCGGTCTCATTAACGGGCATCATTTCAGGTTCGCCATAAACGGTGGCACTGGAGGAAAACACCAGGTTCTTAATATTGTGCCTGTTCATGACACGCAACAGATTTAACGTGCCTGTTAAATTGTTATGATAGTATTCTAAAGGGATCCGGGTCGATTCACCCACCGCCTTGATTGCAGCAAAATGAAGGACGGCCCAAAACTGATATTCGACAAAAATCGCTTCCAGATCGGATTCCCGTGTAACATCGCCCTTGATAAAAATAATAGGTCGACCTGCCAACTGTTCCACACGATACAGTGCCTCTATTATAATAGACCGCAATGTAAATTATATAGTGTTATTATATGTTTGTATGCAAGGGTTCTTCTTTTTTTTTTCACCCTTACCTTTGTTCGAATTTACCATATTATCCATCACTACAATATCGAATCCATTCTTTAATAATTCAAGACAGGTATGACTACCGATATAACCAGCACCACCCGTCACTAAAATTCGCTTGTGGGGAGGCTGCACGTTCTTCTTATGGCTGGACCCATCCGAAGACGAAAGTCGACGACAAGGCATGAGAGGTTCATCAAACTGATGCCAAGCATCAATCGTATGTCGGCGTCGATGCAAGCTTTGTCTTTTAGAAGGCTTAAACCGAGCATTCCGTTGTTTCCCTTCGAGCACTTTTAACTGTTCTACTACAAGATCAGATGTTCCTGATTTACATACTCTAGGCATTTCTTTTAATAGGGTTTTTTTTTTAGTGTACAATGAGAGGAAAAAAAGAGAGAGAAAAGAAACTAAATTATCATAAAAAAAAAACTCTATTGTGGAAAAAATAAATTTTTAAGGTACGATGTCACACTTGTCCATTCAGGTCTTGTTTTTATACTTGGATATTATGCATACAGTTTTTCTGTTAAGGTTAAAAAGCTAAAAAAAAAATTTTTTTTTTACCACTGACAAACAAAAAAACAAGGTAATTAAATGTTACACGACAATTGATTAAAAGTTTATTGTCTTTTAGTAACAAATGGCTGCTGATGAGCACTATAATAACCGAGGGTAGTAGCTGACGACACAGGTCTCTTTGTCTGAATGATCATTGTCTCCTCAGGCATACGAAATACACGTGCATGCACCATTGAATCCAAATTAGCCTTCACATAATCATCGGGAATCAAACAAATGTATTTCTTTGCCACCTCCAATTTCCCTTGGGTTGCCATCCATTCGGCATACTGGCAATATTTCGCATACAAGGATTTCAATACATACTCTCCTCCCTTCTCCTTCGTTCTCTTATGAGGGTCCTCGAATTGAATGGCCTTTCGAAATAAGGTGATCTTTTCCACAAGCTCTTGTAATCGCACACCTTCTCCTCCATCCAATTGAGCAATCCAAATGGACGCCACTTTCTCTAAATCACCAGCCGCCAAATAAAATAAGGTGGCGTGCTCACGCAAATCAGTGCGCCTCATCAATCGGTCTCCCATGATCCCGCATAACCTTCCAAAATCTGTAGATTGAGCAAACGTACACAAGATCACAAGCACAGACGACCAATCCTTTTCATCCGCATCCCTCACAATACCCGTCAAATCATCTTGTACAATGCCTTCCAATAATCGAAGATACGCATGATGCTTGGATTGTTTGTTCAAATACGCTTTTTGTGTACGTGCTAGTAATTCACTACCGCCACACATGCCAAACATAAAGGCATCCGCAAATCGATCATGAGCAATACAAAGATCCACCGCTATTTCGAAATCGCCCAATACTACTGCCTGTGTTATACACCCATCCAAATCTGTTGTTGATGTAGTAGGAAAGAATTTAAACGGTTGTTGTGATGAAGGATCCTGTGCTTTAAAAAACGAGGCAGCCACCCCCTTTTGTCCCTCGCCACCGACAAATAAACTGGAAGATGTTTGAAACAAGGTAGTCTGCCCATGATCACTCTCCTGGGGGCTCTTTTTTGTATTTTTTCTTAGTATAGCCTCTGCAGCTTCCACTACCGTATCTCGATCAAACCCCAAATACGCAATTAAATGTTCGCGAGCGTTCTCTGAAAACAAGGGTAAAAGAATCTCCCAATCCACTTTATCTTGTCCTTGACTTTCTCGAATACGATCTTCAATAAAATGATGCACATTGTCTTCTTCCGTAGCTGATTCTAATTGCTCGGATCGTTTCATGATTTCTGGGTCTGTTTGGATCGTAGTCACTCGTACGCATTTCTTGTGAAATCGAGCTAATTTTCCACCTAGTCCAAACGTAGCTCCTACAGGACAACGACGCCATTTTGGTGGTGCTGCTGCTACAGTGGTAGAGTCCTCTATCGATACCACATTAATCTATCTTTCCAATCATCTTTTAGAAAAACAAACATATCACTACAATATACATTTAAAAAAAAAACTCACGGATCCGTTCATATTGGCATAGGCAAGTAAATGGGGTTGGCGTGGACACCAATCCACACGAAAACTCCATTTACTATCAGTAGCCACCTGTGATTGCAAAGTCCCCCATTGCGTATTCCAACATAGGGTTTGTCCGTCTTTTCCACTGGACACTAAAAGATCGGCATCGTGTCGACACCATGCTACATCCAGTATACCTTGTGTATGACCCCGAAAGGTCTTTTCCGGTGAATGTGCATGCCGTAAATCCCATAAGGATAACGTTGGGTTGATATCATCGCCTGAAGCAGTGACAATTTGTGTGGCCTATAAAAAATAAAATCACATGTTTGTAAAACAAACAAAAAAATAGATATAAATTCTCGCCCAAAAACACAAAGACTTACGATGTCAGGGTTCCAGGCAATGGAAGAGATGGAAGAAGAGGAAGGCAAGGTCATGACTTCTTTCTTGTTACGCAAATCCCACACGACGGTATAACCGTTGGTAGAAGCGGTAGAGAGGATATGTTGTACCTGACAGTTCCACTTGACACTGGTGATCTCATCCATCTTGGATGATTTTGTGCCTGGTGTGAACGGTGTACCCGGTTGATTTAAATCCCATATATATACCTACATATTTCCCATGTTAGTTTAATCTCTCATAAACTTATCCACATTACAAACCTCGCTGTGATTTCCGGCGGAGGCTAACAAGTTGGGTTGGAAAAAGTTGAAATCTAAAGAGGCGAGTTTTCCTGTATGCATGGATGTACGAAGTATCAGCGCCTCTGTGGCACTTTTTTATATAGTTTAGAAGTAAGAAAAGAAATACAAGGAAATAAAAAAAATAAAAAACTGTGTTTCTTTACCTCTTGGTGGAATCAAGCATAGTAGTGGCGTTCCAAAGTTCCAGTTCGTTCGTCTCCATACCACCAGCAATAACACCTTGACCCCAAGCTAATGTATTGAACCTAATCTTTTTCAACTTTTTAGTCATTTCACCACGGTGTGTGTGCGTGTGTGTTTGTGGGTTTTTTTTTTACCTGGAGGTGGTGCTGACTTTACAAAGGGAAGAAAGGTGGCCTCCACCAAAAGAAAGAATCTCGAGCTGAGAAGCACTAGAGAAATCAGGCGCCATGGCACCTGTTAATGTACCTGTCACCAGCATGGGTTCTCTTTCCCGACTCCAAGCTAAAGTTGCATTCATGCTATTTATTTTTCTCGTCATTATGTGGTAGCTTGTGCTTAGAGAAAAGAAGAAGGGAGTTGCGTGGGCAGGCCGTGGGCAGGCCGTGGGCAGGCCGTGGGCAGGTGGGATGACACACACGGACATTGAAAAATTAAAAATCACAAGGTGATCTGACCGTGGATTTACAGTGTGGTTCGAAACTCAATAAGAACACTCGCTTTTTTAAGCAGTAATCAAGTGATCTACATGAAAAATGTTGTCTATTTTCTAAAAAATGGAAAAAAAGTAAGTATGTGGTATTTATTAAAATTTAAAATCGTTGTGTATAAAAAGACAAGATGCATGTCTGCTTTCTTTTAATTTCTTTAAGAAAATACTCTATTTTTTTTTTGGGCTCGTAACAAATGGGTAAGCTTTTTTCTTGTATGTAAAAATAAAAAAAAAAGACTGAAAAATAAACTATTGTTCAAGACACAGGAGATGACATTTACATGCAGTTATGCAATAATAAAAAGGCCAAGAGGCTATACCCGGACCTGGCAAACAAGAGATTATCTCCCACTTTGGTGAATTCGGTCTCTATCTTGCACAACCCACATCAACACCAACGACAACAACCACTGGAAAATACTTTTTCCACCATGGCCCTGGATCAACCTTTCAAGTATGATGTTCCCTTGATAGGTACAGCTCCTCCTGTCCATGATTTTAATCAGCCCATACCCACACCCTCAATTCCTGCAAGCGTAAATATTGACATTTTTTATAAACAACAAACACGCTCACTCTTTTTTATTTAAAATTTTAGGCCTCCGTCACATCGTCCCTATATAGCCAATGCGATGCCATGTTTCAGAGATGTACCTTGAATAGTTTACCTTCTTCCGCCTATCTCTTAAAAAGGTCCAAACTACCTCTCTCCATCATGTTGGAGCCTTACCCACGAAACCAGCTAGAGAATGTAATACCCAATCAACACACACACACACACACATTTTTACACACGGTTGCTTATTTGTTTATTTTTTAAATTAGGTAGAAGTACCTTTAATCACAACTGGCGTTGTCAGCCGTTGCACAAGATGCAAATCATTCATCAATCCATTCATTCAATTCATCGAGGGTGGACTTAAATGGAAGTGTAATATTTGTACCTACAGCGACAACAATGGTAAGCTATTATTTCTAATAAAACAAATAGAGAGATAAAAAAACTCACTGTAAAAATGTATACAGTACCCCCAGCATATGATTGGGACCATGTGACACAACAAAAATCAGACCGTTGGAGTCGATCTGAATTGAATTACGGATGTGTAGACTATGTAGCAACACCCGAATTTATGTCAAGACCTCCTCAACCTCCAGTCTATGTCTTTGTGATTGATACCAGTTTAGAAGCTGTGCAGACCGGTATGATTGAAGTGCTTGCAGAGGCCTTGATGGGTTCCCTCGATCGCTTACCCAACGCTGAAGGAAGAACGCGCATTGCATTTATCACGGTCAATCATGCGATTGGATTCTATGCCTTGAGAAATAAGGAACCCGAGCTAATCGTGATGTCTGAAATTGACGATGTGTATTTACCCCGCGCGCATCATGATTTAGTGGTCAATTTAAATGAGGCAAGATCTGTTGTCTTGGATCTTTTGGATCGTTTAAAGACTATGTTTACAGTGAACCCACATACTTATGCTACCACACGGAACAACAATTGTCTCGGACCTGCACTCAAAGCCGCACGTCAACTCCTGGTAAGCTTCTTTTTCTTGTGCTATTTGATATCTTCATATACTAACACATCAATAGACTCCAACGGGTGGAAAAATTGTTTGCTTTCAAGCAAGTTTACCCAACATGGGCATCGGGGCACTGACAGCACCTACCAAAAAAGGTCATGGGTTGGGGGATAATCTCTTGCTGGAACCCAAAAGTGATTTCTATCGATCCTTTTCCGAAGAATGTGCAAAATATCATGTGTGTACCGATATGTTTGTCTTTGGTAGTCAAAACATTGATCTTGCCACCCTCAGTAAGTCCATCTAGTGTTACACACTTATTATGTTATTTACACTACATGTATAGATGTGGTGCCGAGATTTACAGGTGGTCAAACACATTACTACCCGGGATTCAACGCACACAATAAAGGTGACCGAGAAAAACTCTTCTTTGAAATCAAGAAGCTGGTCAAAGAAGAAATCGGGTTAGAAGCTATTCTTCGTACCCGTTGCTCTCCCGGTCTCATCTGTAAGTCCTACCATGGCAACTTCTCTTTCCAGGAACCCGATATCTTTGTTTTACCCAATGTCCCACGCGATGCCAGTTACTGTGTGGATTTAGCTATCGAACGTGAATTACAGGGGGATTTAGCCTACATTCAAACATGCATGCTGTTTACCACAAGCTTTGGAGAACGTTGTATTCGTGTCATGACTACATGTATTCCCATCACACGAAAAATTACAGATGTGTTTTACGCAGCCGATCAAATCGCCTGCGCACGTTCCCTTGCCTACCAAGGTAAACTCTTTCTTTGTTTCTTTTATCAGTATTTTATAGTTTAACACGTACGGGAAAAAATCATTTTTTTAGCTATCGATAAAGCAGTGACGTTCAAAGTAAGAGATGGAAAGGAATACTTGATCCAAAAGACGGTGGCTGTATGCAGTGCCTACAGTAAAGAAATCATTGGTGTTACACCTTCCAAGAACATTCAATTAAACCTATGTCGATCGCTCTCTTTATTACCCGCCATGACACTTGCCCTGATCAAAAGCGTAAGCAGTGTACTGCATGAAACTCGAAACGGTTAAATATTGACAAACAACACATACTTTTTATAGGAAGCGTTTAATGATACGGGTGTAGTGCCACTAAATATGTCGAACCAGTCAGGACTGTTACTACGAACTTTACCGTTGAGTTTATGGCCGCGTTATGTTTACCCAAATCTCTATTCACTTCACAACATGCCAGTCCAAGTAAGTTTTTTTTATAGATATAATGTTAACCAAAGACTAAGCAAAACATTTAAGGCTGGAACGTTAGATAGAAACAACCACTGTATAATGCCTCCCCAATTAAACCTCTCTAGTGAACGATTAGACCGTCATGGATGCTACCTTGTTGAAAACGGTCATCGTATCCTGATCTGGATAGGACGAGAAGCAGTACCACAACTCTGTGAAGATTTACTCAACGTGTCACGTGTACAAGACGTACGCTCTGGTCAAGTCGCTTCTTTACCCGAACTTCAAAATGCGTTCTCGGAACGCGTGCATCGAATCATTTCCAAATTACGTACAGAGTCACGGCACAGTAATTTCTATCCTTCCCTGTATGTGGTGAAAGAAGAAGGGGATGTCATGTTACGTCATTGGTTCTTGACACACATGTTGGAAGATCGTCAACAGCCACCGCAAGGGTGTAGTCCCAGTATTCACAAATCCATTAATGCTACCACTAGTTATTTCCAATGGCTGAATTATATCAAGGACAAGATGTAGTATAAATAAATAAAATAATCTTTTTATGATATTTTAAAGTTTAAAGTCGGGAGGGGATAAAACAAGTTCGGGATAGTTAAGGTAACTAGGGTTCATCCAAGCAGCTCCATCCACAACCAAAATAGCTCCGGAGATGTAACTAGCGCCTTCCGAGAAAAGGAAGACGGTGCTTTGTGCGATATCTTGAACTTCTCCCATACGCTAATTTTTTTTAGAAAAAAAAAATTAATTCTCTCTCTCTAGCACACACACAAATCCTTTGCAATAACTTACTTGAATAGGAACACCAGTGACATCAAAAGCAGGACCAAGTTTTTCCATACCGACAGTAGAAGCCTAGATTGTGTTTATTTAGTCTTTCCTCTATAGACCTTTATTCCTTATTTATCCACTTACAATAGGTCCAGGAGCGATACCTTTTTATACACACACATAAAAATTTAATTAGTCATCCCAATCAATACCTTTTTGAATATCTTTAGCATTCTTACCATTGACGCCTACACATAAAAAAAAATTAGCATCTAGACTGGGAAACGATATATATGCCTTGTTTACTTACGAATACCATGAGGACCCAACTCTACAGCCCAATGCTTTGTCAAAGCCTACATATGGAAATAATTAAGACCCATCTATCCACACATACACAATAAAAAAAAAACTTACATCGACAGCTGCTTTGGCAGCACCAGCATGCTGTTGGAAGGGAGTACCTGTATAATGCAAGGTAGCTGTGACGTTAATGACGGCACCCTTGGAAGCCTTCAAATGTTCCACAGCGGCCTTGGTCAAATTGAAAGTACCGAGCAAATCAATCTCAATTACAGTCTTGAACGCATTGTAGGATAAGTGATCAAAGGAAGACAAAAAGTTACCGGCGGCACCATTGATCAAGAAATCAAGACGACCGAATTTCTCTACTGTAATCTTGATGGCGTTCTCAACGTCAGCAGGGTTACGAACGTCACCAGCAACAGCGCTTAAATTTTGGGTAGACGCATAAATAAAAAATGGTTGTATATCATCATAAAAAATTAAAAGGGAACTTACAAGACTTCACCACCGGTCTTAAGACTCATTTCCTTAGCTGCTTTCTCCAACTTATCCTTACTATAATTAAAATTAGCATTTTAAAAAAAAAATTAAAGGTAAGGAGATGACGATGTTACCTTCTGGAAAAGATGACAGCTTTGGCACCATGGCGAACCACAGCCTCAGTCATACCACGGCAGATACCACTACCACCGCCAGAGCAGAATAAAACTTTGCCTGCAAAGATGTTATCCTTGAAAATTGTTGTAGTTTCGACAGCAGGAGCCATAATTTTTTAAAAGAGAATAAAAGTGAATAAATTAAAAAAAAAAAAAAAAAGTGGGGAAATTATATATATAAGCATTATCACGTGAAAAATAGTTTCAATGACATATACGAGATTCGCTAGAAGTGTTCCAATTCACATTGGGGGTATATTGGGGGGGGAACTCTATTAAAAAAACGGCCAATTCTCGCTCTATTTGGTATTAGAAAAACCATTCATCCGGTGTGTGTAGTGTGTGAAATCCTTACATTGTTAGCCAGTTAAATCATTCCATATTACATAATTCTTATTTACCTTTTTTTCTTCAGTCACACCTTTTCTGCATAAAAACAAACAGGTACAATTATCTCGTCTTGTAGGTTCATCCTATCAATTAACATTGTCTTTGAAATGAGCTATTCTAATTAAGTGATTGATTAGTATATGCTCATAAACATGGTAAAAAAATAAAAGGAACAGATAAGCTCACCTCATTGTCTGCCGGGCTTTAATCCTTCGTCTTAATCAATCAGCAGCATAAGTTACTGCATGTTTGTACCTAGTTCTGATTAGAAATGAAGCCTAATTTTTTCTTTGGACAAGTTTTCGAATCCTTAAAATTCACCAAATACTTTGAAAGCTTCCTTGAGTGCTTCTTTACTCATTTGGATTCTGCTTTTTATTAAGAGCCTCTTTGACTTCCTATAACAAGGACGTGTACTCCAATTTTTCTTGACGCTATTAACTTTGTGTTTATAAGATTAGGCAGTAAACCGCGATAGTATGGATAGTCTGTTTTGGCATTAATAACTGATTGGAATGTACCATAACTCAATTCCCAAAAAGTTGATATACTCAAGGTCAAAATGCTGGTCAATGAGCAAAAAGACCCATCCCAATAATATTGTGAAAGCTGCATTGTGATTATCCTCGCTGGTATTCCTGGTATCACTTATAATGATCTTTGGATATGACAACCAGTGAAATTTATCTATTTTATGCGTTTGGTATCGGTATAGCTCAATGATATTTAAATATTTTGTGTCTGTCTTCTATTGTAAATGTCTCGTATTTCATGTGAAGTAGATGGTTTACCCATATTAATTGTATTATAGTTTGATGATGTCTTGCTTTGAAGTTTTTAAATGGAAAGAGGTAATCTCCTCAACGCAATTTATAGCATCATTTCCTTCCTCATCAACCATTCTGCCTTGGCCTTCTTCATAATAAAAACGAGTGCTCTTACTTGTAATAAAAACGTCTCCAGATATCCTCGGGCTTATACCCAAGCATTTTGAATTTCATAGTTATCTATCAGCGTTTGAAGAGTAAAAAATATCAATAGTTTAGCATGATTTTATGAAAAAAAGAAGCGATCGCCCTATAAGTTTAGAAAAAGTTAACTAGCTGGAGCGACACGGTTGTAATATATACTTTTCCTTCCTTTTTAATACCGACGACGAGAGTGTTGCTGTGTGTTAGTTTATACCCGTCTTACCTTATCTGTCCACATTCAGGCGGTTGTCTCATTGGATCCAAATTCAATTTTAGACACAAGTTGTATGTATAATTTCGTTATTTACAGTTAAATTCATTAGTTACAAGATACCGCTCTTAGAAGGGAGGGGGAGTGTAAGAATAAAAAGGCAATAACATTATACATGCATATCTGGTATTAAAGTTGTGATGAATAGAGAGTTCACTAACACACAAACGCTTTTTATTTATCTATTTGTCAAGTAGTCGTAGCAAGGGCAAGTCATTATCATTTTGTAGTTTGTTTGCTAAGATATCGACCGATTGAATCATTGTATCTTGGAATACCAAGTATAAATTAGCCGCATGTATTATTGGTGTGATACAACAGAGAATTACTATTCACATATCACTGTACAATAAAGGTCGAGTTTACATATTATACGTCTTCAATTTTGGGATAAATAATTGATTTTATAAACTAAAAATAAGTTCCCTATGAAGAGATTAAGCTGTAGAAAGTGTCTCAAAAAATCAACGCTTTCGTTTTCGGTACGTTTGTTTATCTATTGGTCATATTATTTTGTTGTAAGATATGACTGACAGTCTGTAGAACGTTTCCTCAACCCTGTTGTTATGATGTTTTAAAAGAGATAGTCCCGCACATTAGCGGGATTATTAAAACTTTTCATGTCTCATTAGGGCACTTTTTGTCGCCAGTCATGTACATTTATATCTTACAACTACTAGCTATCCAAAGCTCATCAAATAAGGCTAATCGTAAACTCCAATTTATATATCTATAAATATATGGGGAAGGCCCACCACCATGTGGTAGAGCACAGATAATTACGGACATTGAAACGTTAAACTTTGTTTTACGGAACTATGTACTTGTCCCAGACTGTCAACATAAATATGCCACCAAGCAAAATGTAACATATAATTTTTAGTCAATAGGTATGATACAGTCCAAATCTACAGCAATATAAATAATTTTTTTTTAAATTTTCTTTATATTTTTCGACACTTTTGCAAAATATGGTCAACTAAATAATCAACTCAGCTTAACACAAGTATGACAAACAAATCCTTGTGTTGGTGAAACAGAATTTAATAATGTGATAAGGCCCACCTATGACAACGCCGTACATTCAGTCCTTGGCTCCTTGTTTTGGTTTGATTAGTTAGTTTATCCTTGTCTTCAAAGAATACAAGATAAATTTAATATATGTTAGCTTGAAGAAAACTGAAAACAAAATGAATTGTTTTAAGGAAGAAATGTGAGATTCTGAGAGCATTTATCACATTTTGAGAGACGTGTGTGGAACCAACTCGGATAGCTTCAGGTGCGACAAATGTTACAAAAATTAAGGTTCAAATCTAATTGGCTGACTTTCCATTTTCCGCCTTCAAATGCCAGAAATCTGTACGAGGAAGCACAGTAACACGCTTGACAACCCCTGAAATGTGATTGTAAAAAAGTATAAATTACAAACTTTGTTTTACACCCCTCTTCTGTTTTTCCACTTGACAAATCTTCCCCCACTTTAAATTTATTACAATAATGAGTGTCGCAAAGGTGCAAGATATGCTTCAAATGACAAGCACTCATATCTTGAATTTGTATGAACTTTATGTCTTACCCAACCTGAGCACCGTCAAGAACGACAAGAAAAAGTTGGCTTGTATCGGTTCTGCTATTGCCGCTACTTTGCTTTATAGCCTTTACAGAAAGATTTCTTTGCCTCCCGCCGGTATTCGCGCTATTCCTAGAGTCAACATTTTTACTTATATGGCATCCGTCCTTCGAGGTGATGATGCTCATTATCAGCTTAAGCACATGTATGCTCCTTTGATTGCTAAAGCAAACGGTGTATATGTGGTAATTTATAGGATTTTTTTTTAAAAAAAAGATGACAGGTCGCATGATGATTAACACTTTGACTTAGAGACCCAATCGTTGTGGTTGGTCCGTTTATGTCGCTGACCCTGCCGATATCAGATATGTCTATTCTAAAGCAGGTAATAATCACTAAATTTATTAGGATCCGTCTTGATATTTACCTTTTTTCGCTTTAGAAATTTTCCCCAAGGCACCAAACTCTATTGGTGAGCCCAACACTTTATTAAGTGCTATGATTCGTAGTCCTAGTATTGTCACCACAATTGGCGAGAGTTGGAAGGTTCACAAGAAGGTAAGATGTCGATTCAAAAAAAAAAGTGTAGATATTGACACAATATGATTCTATAAAATTAAAAAAGGCTGCTCATCCTGCTTTTTATCGTGCTATGCCCGTCAACCTCTTTGGAAGTTTAGTTCAACAAGTATTCGGTGAAATCGAGAAAGAAAACGGAACCATCAACATTTCTGGCTATGTTGAAAGATTTAGTTTTGATGCCATTACTGCTGCTGGATTTGGTAAGTTACACAACCAATTCGAAAAAAAAAGTGTGTGAGAGAAAGAGGGAACTTGGCGCTGATGTACTTTTTTTTTAAAAAAATTATCAGGCTACAATGCCAACGCAATTGGTGACAAGAACAGTGAATGGGTTGGTTATTATACTGCTTTATCCAAGGGAGCTTTCGATCCATTTTTCTTTTTGTTCCCCATCTTTGATACCACACTCCGATGGATGTTTCCCTCTCGTATGCACCTTCATAAGATTTTGGAAGTCTTTTTAGGAAAGATTACTCAAATTATTGTCGATAAGCGTGAGATGATTGCTAAAGGTGGTGCTAGTTCTTTGGGTGAAAATGAAAAGGATCTCTGTACATTAATGATTGAGGCTGAGGAAGGCGAAGGTGGTGTTTTAACAAATGCTGAAATGATGGTAGGATAACCTTCCTTTTATAAGTTGTCTTGTTACTCACATTGATTTTTTTTTTCATCAAATTAGAATGATCTTTTGACTTTTGTCTTTGCTGGACATGATACCACTGCAAACGCTATGGCATCTGCTATGTATTATCTTGCTACCCATAAAGTGAGTTTTTTCATTAAAGTGACGATCAAAATAATTTATACTGATTCATTTTGTTTTGACAGGACATTCAACAAAAACTTCGTGAGGAAGTCATTGAATTCTTGGGTGATGCTCCCGAAGATGTTATTCCTACCGTTGAACAAACAAAAACTATGACCTATTTAAACATGGTGATCAAAGAGGTAAATTGTGAAACTCTCACTATCCGTATAAGATGCTAATCTTCTCAATAGACTCTCCGTATTATGGGTCCTGCCGTGTGGGGTCACCCCCGTATTGCTGCTGAGGACACTGAACTTGGCGGATTTTCCATTCCTAAGGGTACAATTATTATCACTGACGTTATTGGTGTCCAACATGATGAAAGAATCTGGGAGGAGCCTTACAAATTTGACCCTGAGCGTTTCAACCCCGATATTGAGGACCCCACTAAGCGTACAACCAATGCTTGGTTCCCATTCGGTAGTGGCCAACGTCAATGTATTGGTTTGAACATGACTATGACCGAGCAACGTGTGGTTTTGGCCATGATGGTGAGAAAATACGAATTCTGTTTACCCAAGGACTCTATTCATAAGGATGGTATGATCATTGCAGGCATGGATCTTATCGGCCCTAAAGAACTTGTTCTCGATTTCACTAAGCGCTACTAGACAATTTATCATAATTGGCATCTATAATAATAATAATAAATATGTATACAATAAAAAAAAAATGGTAAAAATCTGCTTAAGATTAGTACCCCTGCTGTGTATATCTTATCGTAAATTGAATCCGTTTCACTTATTTAAAATAAGCATCCATGATTTTTTAAAGACTGATAGCAAAATTTGACTAACATCATTGGTTTAAGAAAACCTAGCAATTATTTGATTCCTCTCGTTTAAAATGAAAAAAAAAATCACGCAAGTTTGAAATGAAGATGACCGAGCTACTGCAGTCTGAACAATTGACTCATATTTTAGATACATGTCAAATCTTTATCCACTTGTGCCTGTATTAACACATATGGATGTTTCCCGCCTTTGTCTTCTACTTCTTATAGTATTTTTATAGTTTACAGCATATAGTAAGTATAGAAACATCCCCATCAATTACCCTTTGCGACGACTTTAATGACCTAGAGAAAACTGCAAGTCTTTTTACGTTACGGCTAAATCTAAGAGCATCCCCAGCAGTGGCGCTTAGAATCCGTTTTTCGGTTACATAAGCGCAAAATAGTAGTTTTTTCACCACCAGCAGTAGGCTTAAAGTTTTTATTTTTCTGAACGAAAATTAAAGATTTTGCTAAGGTCCGTTGAGAAAAAACAATCGGAACGAGAAATTGATACGATTGAAGTTGCACCACTTCTTATTTTTTCCATCTTTTCGGTCTATTTTTATGGTTAATTATGCGCCTTCTCCTGTTAAAACTATTGCTAATTTACCCTCCTAGCATTACCAAAGACAAACTGTTGAAAACAGTGCGGAAGAAAAAAAAAGGGGGGAGGGCTTTCATGCAAAAAAAATCTTGCCTCATTGGTCACATGCACGTCCTGTTTAAGTACCGCTCCGGGGCAAAAAGAAAGTCATGTCTTTTGCACCATAACCTTTTTGTCATTTAAAAATGGATTTTCAGTACAGCAACTATAATCATATTGTCAGTCTCGGTAATAAAAGTCTACTTTTTAAAAAGAAGAAAAAAAATTCGTCTGATACAAATTATTTAAAGATTTCGGCAATAGCTTTTCAGGGACCTGTTACGCCCTTACCGGAAATCTTTCCCCAAAAGAATTAAGAGAGCAGCCATACCCAAGCATTATTCACGTCACTAATTGGTACATAGAAAACAACTGTTATCTGCTTCTCTTTAACATTTAACTTAGGCCAAAACAAAAAGATTTGCAATACAAAACACCAACTATCAATGTGTACGATCGAAATTTCCACCTTCTCCACTGGGGGATGTCTGCATTTAACTTCATACAATCTGGTCAATTGACGGATGACCAGCAAATTGTAGAAAGATTCAAATATAACCTTCCAACATCTAATTCACAAACAGGAGCCTTTCTTCCAACCGGGACTACAAGTATAGAGCAGCTTTTAAATATGAGGGCTACGATAGATTATTTAAGGGAGACTTTTGATAGCACCCTAAACGCCATGCGAAATTCAAATTATAAAACTGCAAACGTAGACAGTATGGAAATGGTGAAAAAAAAAGTTCGTTTTGTCATCACTGTCCCAGGACAGTGGAATGACATTCAAAGAGAGTTGATGAGAATAATCGCTATTGAAGCAGGACTGATTTCCAAGGACGATTACGAAAAGCGCTTATTGATAATCAACGAATCTTTAGCCACTTCTTTATATTGTGAGTTAAAAACCAGACATCCAAAAGATAAAAGTTGACGAGTATAGAAAAGGCATTGTGCAGGAAATTCCAAAATACATAGTTTGTGACACTGGTGGTTCAACTGTCAGTATTGCTGTATTTGAATCAACCGAGAATGGTGACCAAAATAACGCTGATAGTCTTGGTAGATGTCAGCTTACTACAGAATTTAGCGTATATGGCGGATCAACATATCTAGATCTGAAAATGGAGGAGATTCTTTTGGACATTTGTTTTGGTGCAGATAAAGAAAATTGGGAAAATAACAAGTTGGAAAGACAAACGCTTGAGTCACTTATTGCACCTCTGACAAACAATTTTCTTGTAGATAAGGTAATTTTACAACCTCTTTACATTTTCAATTTCTAATAATCTTTGATCAGAAAAAATTTGGAGAAGCTAGAAAGGACTTTCTCCCTGATTGCTGTCGTAAATTACGAGAAATGTACTACAATGATTCCGACTGGGATAGCGACTGGGACATCGACAGTTCTCATGAAACAAATTTCTCTCAAGAGTACTGTGATTGTGGTTTTGATGATGGGCATGACGAACATTATGTGGAGCACGACAACTTTGGGGATGGTAATATTGTCGATACTACTATATAGAAATGTGTTTACGTATTTTTATATATATTTGTAGACACGATTTTTATAATTACCTTAGGTAGAATATTGGATAGAATGAAATTACGAAGAGGCCCTGACGGTGTAGTTCTTACAGACAAAGGTGTAACAGTCGAGGAGGATGATTATCAATGTGAAATTAAACTTAGTTACAAATATATGCGAGAACATGTTTTTGATGAG
This sequence comes from Mucor mucedo, assembly GCF_025094135.1. Lineage (NCBI taxonomy): Eukaryota > Fungi > Mucoromycota > Mucoromycetes > Mucorales > Mucoraceae > Mucor > Mucor mucedo. The sequence goes on along the minus strand of NW_026252331.1, from coordinate 176,221 downwards.
GTTATCGATAACACAATCGACCTTCTCAGAAGACAAATAAAGAAGGCTAATGGAAATATAACACACACTTATATGGTAGGGGGATTTGGTGGATCACCATATCTGTACAAGCGCATTCTAAATGAGTTTCCTGCTGACAGCGAAGTATCCGTTGGGAATTTGATCAAGGATGATAGAGGCGATACAGCAGCAATGCGAGGCGCCTTGATCTATGGCATCAACGAAAGCAGAAAAAATCCTAAATCATCTGTTGTAATATCTAAATACGAAGATGACAGCACTTCTCAGTATAACACCCTTGTCTGCTTGGGTAATATGGGCATAAACGTTGAGTGTAGGTATACGACTGACATCTTGTGATTTATTTGTAGATATCGGATACGATGGAGCAGCATGCTCCTATCGAGATTTGAGACACGATAGTGATGATATGACAGAAATAACGGATTGGTAAATAATTTGTACAAAGTTTCAATAGGAATTTAACACATGCATATAGGCCAGGTTCAAAAAAGAAAAGCTTTGTTATTCCCATTGCAAAAAAAAATCTGAACGGAAAAGCATTATGGGGAGCTCAAGTTGAACAAACGACCTACTCCAAACCAGCATTATTTATTACACCGAGCAAGCTTATGTCTTCCGTAAATGAGATTTTCAAGACATACCTGACTGAGTTTTTAGAACTCGTGTCTAATCATGTACATAGTGTAATTGCAAAAACAAACCCAGAACTTTCGGATAAGAGCAAGTATAGATATGTTATCACCATGGAGAACTGTTATCCATTCTTCAAACACAAGTCCGAAATGCGTTTAATTGCTCAAATGGCAGGCATTATCAACAAAGGAGATCCTGTAAAGAGATTGTTACTCATCCGCCGATAAAATGCTGCAGCCATGTATTTTGAAAAGACGGTTTTTACTAGAAAGAAGGCTGACAGCAATCATTTTCTTCAAATCAGTTTATATCATGATACCTGTCATCTGTCACTGCATGAATCATCCAAGATTATTGATTATGGCGCACCAGCAAACGAAACTAGTGGGTTTGGGGAAACGACTTCAGATATTTTTAGAAATGTTCGAAGTATGAGATCGGCCACATTTAAATTTAACTTCGTTTCCACGCTTGTCAGAAACTTGAACTTATTTGTATCTAATTCAGCCTGTTGTAAAGACCAGAAATCCCATGACACGACTGACTCGGGTTATATTTTGGAGCTTACAAGTAATTTTCTAGAATACGTAAAAGTTAGTAATTTAATGGATTTTCATATAAGGTTGGGCATTAACATCGTTATTTAGAACAAGTTAGATTTCAATAGTAATGAGGCTGAAATTATTGGAGTGACTAAATCACCAGGTTGTCAAATATCTATCACAAAATACGAAGTTCTGGAGCACATTTTTTGGCCTGCTATTCGAGAGTTAACTGCAGCAATTAAAAGTAATGGAATGCGACGTAACGTGTTTCGTCTATTCAACATCGACAAAATATTTTTATCGGGTACCCTTATAGAAGCGAAGAAAGAAACATACACCTTTCTTGAAAAGATAATTATAAAGAATTTGTCCGAGGTTATGAATGTTAAACAAGGCACCATCTCTTCTTCTGAAGCTAGTGGTATAGAAGCGCTTTTAGGTGCAGCCTACTATGGCAACCACCCTGAAAGTTTTACAGAGAGGATTTCTAGAAGGTCTTATGCTGTTCAGGTCTCTGGATTTAAACGACAAGCTTATAGAGGAGAAGATATCGAAAATCAAATTGAAGGGAGAAAAAAACATGAAAGATATTATATACAACATAGAAGCAACAAACGCTTATATTGATAAGAACAAGCCAGTCCAATTATATCATCAGTCTTACTGTAATCCATCCAACTCAGAAAATGAAGACTCCATCAGAACCCGCGACGATATAACATCTCTTATAAGTAAAGGTACTAAAATTTCGGAGCATAACCAAATGCATGGGATTTCAAAAAGATTTTATGTTGTAGAGGAGTGTATTGTTTATGTCAGTAAGTACTTTATTTAAGACTTGTGTTATAGCATTTTCACTAATTTTTGTATCGAATTGAAGCGATTTACTCCTCTGATGATCCTATTTTACCTAAAAATGGAACTAAACTTGATCTTACAAACTTTGACAAATTGCATCAATTCGAAATTTACATTAAACGCGATGAAGATGACCCGACAACTGTACTCCCTAATTCCCGTCTCCTTTTTGATGTGCGTCTCAAACCCGATAAGGAGAATTTCAAGTTCGAAGCCTTTGTTTGTTCAAAACTTGGAAACCCCGCTCCCGAATTCATTTTACCGGACGAGTTTTTAGTAACAAACATTTATGGCGATGAGTAAAGATTATCTGTAAATGGTTGGAAGAATAAAGAATTATCTTTGCGTTATTTTAATATTCAATTTAGCTAAGGGCACTATCACATTAACTAAATTAACTAGCAGAAGTAGAACTACGCTGCCAAAGTTTATCACAACGTGTAACGTCTGGCACACGTATTGATTTAAAAGATAGCCATATCGACACGCCTTGTCCGCATAATTTGTGCCAAACATTCGAAGAGCTCTATCTAGACATACTTAAAACCACTGTCTAATTGATATTCTTTTTACTAGTCTTGGGGTGGTCGGCAAACAATCGGATGTTCATGAGACTATCGTGTTTGCGGCTTTGCATAAAATAAATAAATATTCTCTTGTCTTCCGTGCATTAAGTCCATAAACGATGTAGGCGAAATAAATGTTTTAAATATCAACTTGCCATGAAGACAATTATCGAATTTACTGTTAAAATATCTATATAAAAAACCCCTAATAATCGTTGGTAGTCAAGCACCCTGTTACCGACCAGAGTGTTACTGATAAAGTTGCAATAATAGCTTAATGTTGACAGGCTTTTCTCTCACACAGTAACCCTTTATTTTTTAACTTGCGTCTGATCTCTCATTGATAGCTTCCATCGGTAGAAAACTTGTCAATGGGGACTACCTTACTTCGCATAATAATGAAGAACGTTAATCGTTGAAAAATTCAGATAAGCGTGTCGAACGAATTGAAAGTTTTTGTTTGTCTAGTTGTCCTATATTACAGTTTTCGTATAAAATATCAGTTCATAATTTCTTTTTATAAGAAATAGTGGCATGCAAGGAGTAAATGACTTTTTGAATAACCACCAATTGTATGCTACAAGTGGAGGCTGAAACAAATTTATAGTTTGTCTTGTGACCGTCATACCAAAGTATAAAAGAAATGCATTATCAGCTTTAATTTTTTTCTCTCTTTAACTTATTTCTAAAAACTTTAATATGGGTAATGTTATAAGCAAGAAATACACACGCCTTCGGGCCACAAAAGTTAAGGACACAACTCTTATGTTGTCTCCCCAAGTATCTTCCGCAGCACTTGATGCAAAAATTGAGTCTGTTACGAATGAAAGCTTTGGAACGGCCTCCAACTTAATAAAGTATATCGAACCAGTAGTCAGTTCCATTGATTCAGGTAATTTAAAAACACAAAAATCAAAGAAGTAGACACGTTTATTCATATATTTCCTCCCTTCTCACAAAAGAATCTGGAGACGGTTGGATCACCAAACGTCATCAATCTGATGCCAGCGTTACCATCAAACTCTGCGGCATCGCTCATATCCTCGGTCTTGATATTGATACAACAGGATTTAATGAGATGTGCCCTACACATGCTCTCGTAGAAGGTTACCAAGTGACTGATAAAGACACTAATGGCATGGTAATTATAAAAAATATATATTACATGACGCATAGTAATTGATCACACTTTTATAATAGTGGACCACTTTGATTGATTATGAACAACTTACTGAAGATGGTCATAATATCTTCCAAATCCACGATGAGGAGAACTACTCTCACGTCAGATTGACTGTCTGTCCTGGAGGTGGCATTGTAAGTACTTTTTTATGAAACAAAAAAAAAAATGAAACAACCACTGATATCATACTGATGTAATCATTACCTAGGCTCGCTTCCGTGTTTATGGTGAAATCAGTCCTGATTGGCCAGACCTTTCACAACAATATAATTTATCTTCAGCAAATGACGGTGCCCGAATCGTTCATTGGTCTGATTTAGAAAGCCGAAACAAGCCTAATGTCCTTTTGGATAATGGCGCTTTAACGTAAGCACATCTTCGCAAAAAAAAAAAAAAGGAGGGGAATAGCACTAAAAGTTTGATTATAGAACACAAGGCTGGTTAACACCACGCTCTAAAAGAACACCACGCAATGACTTCATTGTGATTAAATTATCCTCTCCTGGCAATCTTAATTCCATCCAAGTGGATACCACAGGATTTAAAGGAAATTCCCCATTGATGATTCAAGCCGATGGTTGTAACTCCAAGGAAACCAATCCCTGTAATAGTAAAAATACAAGATGGTCCTTATTAATTCCTGAATCACCAATCACCGATAACTGTGTGAACTCATTCCAAGTATCTGAGGTCACAACAGTCACACATGTCCGATTGACAGTAATCCCTGATGGTGGCATCCAACAAATCAAATGTATCGGATTTCCTCAACAAAATTACAGTAAGAAGGAAACACCTCGTAAAGTTAATACCAGTGTCCATGACACCCACTATTCCCAACCCACCGCCAGCCAATCAGGCATTCCTCACGAAATGCCTCTAACGTCACCTACTGCGGAGGAGTTTATATCTATCACAGATCCAGATCTTTACGAGGAATCGATCATTGAAGAATTGAATGGTAGCACCACCCAATTACTGATTCCCGCCAATGCAAGCAATACCCATGACCATATCACTGCCGAACACAAGGAGGAACTCGAGGTGAACGAGGCACCTCTTGTTGAGCAATTGAATATGACACAAATGCATTTTACACCACCTACTGCGGAGAATCTCATTCCAATCACAGATCCAGATCTCTATGAGAAAACGATCATTGAGGAATTAAATGGTAGCACTACCCAATTATTAATTCCCGCCAATGCAAGCACCGACCATGACCATATCACTGTTGAAGACAAGAGGGAACTCGAGGCAAGCGAGAAACCTCTTGTTGAACAATTAAACATGGCACAACTCCCCATCGCACCAGTCAGTGTTCAATCATCCCAAAACACTGTACACCCTCACAGCACTGGCAATTCTTACAACACTGAAGGTTTCCAAACCATTGTAAGTGAACAAACAATCATCGAGGAGACCACAACCATTATCGAAGAAATAGTAGAGCCTGAAGCCATGGACATTGAACCAGAAATACACGCTTTAAAGCGAAAGTCTTCTACCACCCGTTCCGAGCCCTCTGCCACCAAGAAAAGAGCAGTCTCATCAAGAGCTGTTTCACCAAGAGCCGCCTCTCTCAGGTCAGCAAGCAGAGGTACCACACCAAGGGCCACAACTCCCACTGCCACAACGCCAAGAGCCACAACGCCTGACTCTCCTAAGACTAAATCTAAACGAGATAATTTAGGATTGGTCACACCACCACCAGGTCCTGAATTGTCTCGTGCAAGATCTGCTGTCTGGAATGAGGCAGATGCCTTACCACCCGCAAGGAAGACCCGTCGTTCAAGAAAGAAATAGACGTGGTATAAAAAAATTTACAAGACAAAAAAAAAAAAAATAGTAAAATAGCATCATAGCAAAAATAGCAATAAAAAGTAATACAGTAACTCCGCCCCCAAAGTTCGCTTTCCAGCAAACTAAATTCGTTTTTGTGTGTTGAAGACCAAAGTTCGCTTTTTACAAAATCAATTTTCGTTTTTTATGGGACAAAATTCGTTTTTGAATCAGTTTAATTTTCGTACTTGCATCACTCAAAGTTCGCCTAGCTCATTTTCAATTATCGTTTTTCAAGCATGATTGTTTGTTAAAATGGTTATCTGTTGAGACATCTCCGAAAGTTATTAATAGATTGCTGAAAAATGCTGCAAAGAGTCTTTCTATTAGTCGATAAACAAATAAGCTTCTGCTATATTTTTAAGTGCAGTTTTTAAAGACATATGCAACACTCAAAATACTGTCTTTGCCTCTTCTCTTTACTGACCCTAAATCCTAATCAAATCAAAACTTCCCATTGTCACATTCACTTCTACGATAGAATCGCTTATATGACTGGAATCGCTTTTACGTGAATTCGCTTTTATGTGGATTCGCTTTTATGTGGATTCGCTTTTATGTGGATTCGCTCTTATAACTGGTAGTAATAGCAATACTTTGATTAATCACAATATACCAGCATATCATTTTTTAAAGTGATTTCAGGAAAAGATCACCCATCCTTTACTCCTCTTTTCTCCTGTTCCTCATCCTTTCTTTACGCATGTGATTATATACTAACCACTGATATGGACACGGTCATTCTTTTAGAATTGAAAATTGAACGCCGACTTGGAGAACACTTTTTCATCCCTCTTTTCTCGGTTTGTGTTTGCGATCGCCACATAGTCGTTATGTGCTATGGAGAAAGTATGGCGCTTTATACTTGCTTAGGGTTTTTTTGTTTCTCTGCATACTTACCTGACTATCTTTTGTAGGTTTGACCATCAATAAGGATGAAAAAAGTTTCACTTGTCCTATATGTCAATAAGGTATCATGGCAACACAATCATTCTGCTGTCATCTTAAACAACATAATCAAAATGCATCCCTTTATGAGGATTAGCACACCAACAAGTTTGCCAGCAGTTGCGTTGAGTTGTTTTCTAATAATAAACACTGTGTGGACGAAAAAGAGACAGATGGAAACGCAAATCAGCATTCAATTGGTAATAATGACAATATCGATAAAACCAACGATACTGATAACACGTTACTTTAGTAGGACGAGGAACAATCATAACATCTAACTTTTTGTGCTGTTTAAAAGTTGGTCAACAAGAAAAGACGCTATCACCTCCAAAGCTTACAGATGCCCTTGATCTACTTAAGCTCACATTTCATATGATACGTCTCAATCTTAGCTCTATTATAAAAAAGAGGTTTTGTATGCCTGTCAAGGATAGGATGCAACTGAAAGAGAAAAAAGCATTTTGCGGAAAGTATCTGGATCTTCTTATTTAACACCTATTGTCATCATTGATGCTGAAGGACATGAAGAGAATATCCTTGCTCATAACAGTGTTGTGTCAAGACTCTGTAACAACGAGAATAAAAGCCTGGCTCTCAAGAGAGCTAATAACCCTAAACGGTGCTATGACAGGACCCTTAAGTATGGTTTTTGCTACCCTTTATCTATATCTAAACAAACGAGTCAACTCGGAGTGTCATACGTATTGTCTTGTTGCCCCTTCAAGGTTTTGTAAGTTAGAATCTGGTTTCGAAAAGGGTTTTGATTTTTGCACAGCAAAAAATTACAATTTTTTTTATAACAAAAAGTTACGATTTTTTTGACAGCAAAATGTTATGATTTTGCACCTTAAGCAAGAATGACTAAAATCAGTTAATTTCGGAGCGCCTCGGTATTTACACATCACATCTACTAGGTATAATATTTGTTATGATGACAGACTTCGCAATTTCTTTTTATTTATAAAATAATTACATATACTACACTTTCTTTGTACACACTTCACTCATAAGCTCCTCTTTTTTTTTCAAACTCTACAGTTATTGTACAATAAGAGGACCAACTGTAAACGTATCCCAATCGTCAACGTTATTCATATCACCTAATAGCTTTAAAGCACTAACACGGATATGATATGTTCCGTTGGATACTTTAAACGTTTCAGTTACGCCAGATGTTTCTTCCGTGATACTTGATGTTGAGGAAAGATCGAGTGGCATATTAAAGTATTCGCCATCAAAGAATAATTGCTCCGGAGTACCCGGTACTGATACACCAACATATCGCTGAACTGGCCAGGCCTGTCCCAAGACTTGCTGACCCATCAAAAGCTCAGTCTTCATTACCATAGTAGGAACTGAAAGTACATACTGGACGCCAAGCAACCACGTACTGTTTTTAAGTACTATAGTATCTGTAATATTGTAAGTTACCGTTGGGTCACTTTGTAATGCTACTAGAAAATCTTTGCTGTTGACCTGAAATACGGGAATATCATTTTGACGACCGACAATACCAAAATAAGGAACATGCAAGGCCTTGGCACTTAAGGTGCTGGGATGGAACTGAATGTATCCACCATACATAATATGATCAAGAGGATCTGTCTTAGGTGGGTGAACAGTGACATTAACAGACCCGCTTTGGCCAGGGACTAAATAGAGCTCAGAAACAGAGAAATCAATTTGGGCAGCCTCATTTACATTGGGAGCAGGTGACAACAGTGTATAACCAGAAACGGCTCTATCATAAGGTACAATAGCTACAGATGCATTATTGTAAAGTCTATATGTAACAGCTTCCGAGCCATGATTTGTAATTGTGAGTGTCTGGGTCTTGTCAGTTGTAGAAGAAGAATCACGGAAACTGATTTGACCAGGCGTAACATGAGCAGCTTGTGTAATGGTATCGTAAACTAAAGGTTAAACATCAATTAGAAAAACTTGTCAGGTTACATATTTTTATGAATTTTTTTACCTTGAACGGCACCAGCACCAGAACGAAGGGGATTATCAAGGAGACCACTGGTTCTGTTATAGACATTTGGTTGAAACGCATAATTTTGGAACTTTTCATAGACGACCTGGGGTGCTATTTTGCCGACACCGTTTTGCTGAATAAACAATGCGATTGATCCAGCTACATACGGACAAGCCATTGAGGTACCTTGCATGAATTCGTAGGATCCTCGGTTGGTAGGCACTGTAGAGTAAAAAGCATGTCCAACAGCAGCAATATGAGGATTCAAGTTTAGGTCACCAGTAGGTCCTACAGATGAAAACCAAGAAGATGTTGTGGCATACTTTTCGTTCTTAAATAAGTATGAAGGAAGGTCTCTCGAGAACTTGATCATTGTATTGGTTGTCATGCCTTTGTAAATGGCAACAGCATTACTGTGCGAAATAATTACAAATGGAAGATAGGGGCTCATTTCTATACCCAATAGACGACTCTTTTCAGTTGTTTGATATACAATAGCTCCGACAGCACCGGCATCGTAAATATTCTTCAATTGTATTTCAAGATCACAAACAGCAAAACCAAGCATTACAACTTTCCCTTTTATGTTCAAATCAATGGTCTCACAGGCATGGACTACATTATCACTGGGAAGCGTAACAATACCATCGATCAAAGGTCTTATATCTTTAGCTTCAGTAGTATAGTTTTTAGGTATGTTACAAGCTATGTATAATAACCAATTGTTAAATATGTTTATATGTACAAAAATTTACGAATACTTACGAATGCGAGTAGATATTCCTTGGGCACTGAAAGAACAATCGAAGTAGTCATATTCATTATCCACAGAAGCAACCGAAAATGCACCTGGGCCAGTAGCAGGATGGCCAACAGTGTAAGCACCTTGATCTCCCTCATTACCAGCAGCAACAATTACTATTAAAAAATGGTTAAAAACATATTTCTTGCTGAAAGGACTCTTTTTTGCTTACCACTAATACCGCTGTCAACAATGTCTTTTAGTAAATTGCTTTCAATTGTTCCAGGTGCGGCCCATGGTTGAGGTGTTCCAAGACTCATACTAAGGATATGAACACCGGCTTCATGAGCCATTGTCATGGCTTTTAAGATAGCATCCGATGGCAATTCATCTGTACAGCTACCGACTCTCCAATGACCTAATCTTGCTCCTGGTGCAACACCTGTAAAATTCTAGTATAAAAGAGAAAATGGGTGTAAGTCATTGTTACAAATTGTATTTGTAGAGACGAACTTACAGTTAATGGATCGTAGCCACCAATGATTCCAGTAACATGGGTACCGTGACCTATAATAAGAAGTATTACTATTTTGTCTACAACTAAAGTATAAATAAACAAATCTACTTACCACTAGCTCCAGAACCTTCAGGGCATTGCTCAAGTGGTGTAGGACCTTCTTGGGGAACTGCATTAACATCACTTGCAGTATAATTATTTCCAACAAGATCGTAACCAGCTTCAATCTTAAACCCAGGACCAAAGCCTCCGCCTAATGCTGGATGCATGTAATCAACGCCTATTTTTTTTTTTATTATTCATTATTAGTAATGGATAGAGAGTGACACAATATTAACATACCTGTATCAATAATACCAACAAAAACACCTTCGCCTCTTAATTTAAGTTCGCTATGAACTCTTTCTACTTGTGAAAAACGATGAGGGGACATGAGATCAACGTCAGATGCGGATAGTTGGTTCTTGCTGGAATCAATCTGCCTAGACTTGTAAATTTGGATAGGGGATACAGATTGGACATCCATATGATCTAGGATTAACTTCAAGGTAGCATGCTCCTTCTCGATATTATCTTCTCTGATACCAATGGAAACAGCATTTAAAAATTTATGAGAGATGGTACGTTGAATATGTACATTATCCGAATGAGAATTGGTGAAATCAATAAAAGAATCTACGGTGGCATTGGGAGCTTTAACTAGTTCAACAATATACTTGCGAGTAGCTACATTAGCACCAGTAATGCTTCGCTTGAATTTGGGATGATTATAACTACTACCTAAAGTAGAGGTGACAAATATAGAGGCTACTAGTACTAAACATGCCCAAGTTTTTATCTGAATCATGAGCTATTACTTTGGAGATGTTATTCCTTGTTTTTTTTTGTCCAATTTGTTATTATAGATCGAAGTTTATATAGTATTTGTCCTGTTGTCATTCAAGATATAATGGCTGAGGTGGCAAATGCTCTTTATCCTATTAATGGAATTTGTGCACCCGCAATCCAAGCCGATATATGGTGTGACACAACTGGCCTTGCTTCGCCAAATGCCAAACCAACTACAGTAGCACCAACTTACTCAAAAAAAAAGCTTAGCAACAAGTAAATAAATGCATCACAACTGTTTGTAATTTGTTTGCAAACGATAGTTATGTAAAGTAGTTTTATATTCATATAATTTTACATGCACAAATTGAAAACTTTACTATTGTTTTGTAAAAAGAAAAAAAAATGTGTCATTCAACGTACCCATGTTACCGGAGCTGATGATGGTTTAGGAATTTATGGGCTTTGCAGAAAATAATATATATACCAAAACGATGTCTGGACAGCTCATGTATATTGGTGTATGTTTGCTGTGCTGAGTTTTTCCTCCTGTGATCTTCAACTATATTATAAAGTTTAAATAGAAGATTTAACTTGATCTTATTACTGCTAAATACATTAAAGTACGCAATAATTTTTAAAAAAACACTCGCACATTTTTTATCCCGAAGTTGAAAATCAATTGAGGTTTGGAGTCATAAATATATTCTGAGCTAATTAGATGTTGCTGCTACTTTTCTCTGACCATGTGCTGGAATTCGGTATCTACAATTGTTTTTTTCATAATTCCAATCGCATAAGGTGCAACTGACGCTACGATGAAAAACATTTGCTTTTTGCTTATTTATTTTTTTACACTCTATCATTGTTGAAATTAAAAAATTGAATTAGGGCACGTCGTTTTCTTAGACGATGGATTGATCGTAATAAGACCCGAAAAGGAACACAAAGAGCTTATGTTTCTATTGGATAAAACTGGATATACCCGCTTTGAATCACATGGTTCTAAATAATTGGTAGCAGCTGAACAAATAATGCCCGCAACCACCAGATCCGATAAAAACAATTAGCAACAGGAAAATCAACAATAGCATTTGAGGCAATGTACTAAGAAGGCAATCCAAAAGAAAAAGCTCTCGTAGCAAGGGAATACATGACAATAAATTGCTCATGTTGATTAATTAAATTGGCATCCATATTTGCAGTGCTGGCCGAGCGAAAAAGAAAATTAATTATAATTTTTGTTCCTATGATACACTTCAATTTAGACTCATATTTTATTTATAAACTAACTACATCAATTACAATTCCTTTGTACATTTCTTTTTCTCTACAGTTATTGTATAATAAGAGGACCAACTGTAAACGTATCCCAATCGTCAACGTTATTCATATCACCTAATAGCTTTAAAGCACTAACACGGATATGATATGTTCCGTTGGATACTTTAAACGTTTCAGTTACGCCAGATGTTTCTTCCGTGATACTTGATGTTGAGGAAAGATCGAGTGGGATATTAAAATATTCACCATCGAAGAATAATTGCTCCGGAGTACCCGGTACTGATACACCAACATATCGCTGAACTGGCCAGGCCTGTCCCAAAACTTGCTGACCCATTAAAAGTTCCGTTTTCATTACCATTGTAGGAAGCGAAAGCACATACTTCACGCCAACCGACCACGAACTGCCCCTGAGTACTATAGTATCTGTAATGTTGTAAGTTACAGTTGGGTCGCTTTCCAATGCTACTATAAAATCCTCGCTGTTGACTTGAAATATGGGAATATCATTTTGACGACCGACAATACCAAAATAAGGAACATGCAAGGCTTTGGCACCTAAGGTGCTAGGATGGAACTGAATGTATCCACCATACATAATATGATCAAGAGGATCTGTCTTAGGTGGGTGAACAGTGACATTAACAGACCCGCTTTGGCCAGGGACTAAATAGAGCTCAGAAACAGAGAAATCAATTTGGGCAGCCTCATTTACATTGGGAGCAGGTGACAACAGTGTATAACCAGAAATGGCTCTATCATAAGGTACAATAGCTACAGATGCATTGTTGTAAAGTCTATATGTAACAGCTTCCGAACCATGATTTGTAATTGTGAGTGTCTGGGTCTTGTCAATTGTAGTAGAAGAATCACGGAAACTAATTTGACCAGGCGTAACATGAGCAGCTTGTGTAATGGTATCGTAAACTAAAGGGTAAACATCGAGTTAGAAAAATACGTCAGGTTACATATTTTTATAATTTTTTTACCTTGAACGGCACCAGCACCAGAACGAAGTGGATTATCAAGGAAACCACTGGTTCTGTTATAAACATTTGGTTGAAACGCATAATTTTGGAACTTTTCATAGACGACCTGGGGTGCTATTTTGCCGACACCGTTTTGCTGAATAAACAATGCGATTGATCCAGCTACATACGGACAAGCCATTGAGGTACCTTGCATGAATTCGTAGGATCCTCGGTTTGTAGGCACTGTAGAGTAAAAAGCATGTCCAACAGCAGCAATATGAGGATTCAAGTTTAGGTCACCAGTAGGTCCTACAGATGAAAACCAAGAAGATGTTGTGGCATACTTTTCATTCTTAAATAAGTATGAAGGAAGATCTCTCGAGAACTTGATCATTGTATTGGTTGTCATGCCTTTGTAAATGGCAACAGCATTACTGTACGAAATAATTACAAATGGAAGATAAGGACTCATTGCAATTCCTGAGAGATGGCTCTTTTCAGTCGTTTCATATACGATAGCTCCGACAGCACCAGCATCGTAAATATTCTTCAATTGTATTTCAAGATCACAAACAGCAAAACCAAGCATTACAACTTTCCCTTTTATGTTCAAATCAATGGTCTCACAGGCATGGACTACATTATCACTGGGAAGCGTAACAATACCATCGATCAAACGTCTTTCATCTTTTACGCTAGTAGTAGCGTTTATAGGAAAATTACATGCTATGTATTCATTGTTAAATATGGGTGTACGAACAAAATGTTATCAGTACTTACGAATGCGAGTAGATATTCCTTGGGCACTAAAAGAACAATCGAAGTGGTCATATTCATTATCCACAGAAGCAACCGAAAATGCACCTGGGCCAGTAGCAGGTTGACCGACAGTGTAAGCACCTTGATCTCCCTCATTGCCAGCAGCAACAATTACTATTAAAAAATGGTTAAAGACATACTTCTTGCTTAAAGGACTCTTTTTTGCTTACCACTGATACCACTGTCAACAATGTCTTTTAGTAATTTGCTTTCAATTGTTCCAGGTGCGGCCCATGGTTGAGGTGTTCCAAGACTCATACTAAGGATATGAACACCGGCTTCATGAGCCATTGTCATGGCTTTTAAGATAGCATCCGATGGCAATTCATCTGTACAGCTACCGACTCTCCAATGACCTAATCTTGCTCCTGGTGCAACACCTGTAAAATTCTAGTATAAAAGAGAAAATGGGTGTAAGTCATTGTTACAAATTGTATTTGTAGAGACGAACTTACAGTTAATGGATCGTAGCCACCAATGATTCCAGTAACATGGGTACCGTGACCTATAATAAGAAGTATTACTATTTTGTCTACAACTAAAGTATAAATAAACAAATCTACTTACCACTAGCTCCAGAACCTTCAGGGCATTGCTCAAGTGGTGTAGGACCTTCTTGGGGAACTGCATTAACATCACTTGCAGTATAATTATTTCCAACAAGATCGTAACCAGCTTCAATCTTAAACCCAGGACCAAAGCCTCCACCTAATGCTGGATGCATATAATCAACACCTATTTTTTTTATTTTTATTATTAGTTATGGATAGAGAGTGACATAATATGAACATACCTGAATCAATAATACCAATAAAAACACCTTCGCCTCTTAATTTAAGTTCGCTATGAACTCGATCTACTTGTGAAAAACGATGAGGGGACATGAGATCAACGTCAGATGCGGATAGTTGGTTCTTGCTGGAATCAATCTGCCTAGACTTGTAAATTTGGATAGGGGATACAGATTGGACATCCATATGATCTAGGATTAGCTTCAAGGTAGCATGCTCCTTCTCGATATTATCTTCTCTGATACCAATGGAAACAGCATTTAAAAATTTGTGAGAGATGGTACGTTGAATATGTACATTATCCGAATGAGAATTGGTGAAATCAATAAAAGAATCTACGGTGGCATTGGGAGCTTTAACTAGTTCAACAATATACTTGCGAGTAGCTACATCAGCACCAGTAATGCTTCGCTTGAATTTGGGATGATTATAGCTACTACCTAAAGTAGAGGTGATAAATAGGGAAATCGCTAATACTAAACAAGCCGAAGTTTTTATCTGAATCATGAGCTATTACTTTGGAGATGTTATTCCTTGTTTTTTTTTTGTCCAATTTGTTATTATAGATCGAAGTTTATATAGTATTTGTCCTATTGTCATTAAAAATATAATGGCTGAGGTGGCACCCGCAGTCCAATCGGAAAAGTTTGGTGCGACACAACCGGTCTTACTTCGCCTACTGTCAAACCAACAACGGTAGTACCAACTTACCAGTAAAATCCAAGCTTAGCAACAAGTAAATAATTGCATTACATATGTTCACTATTTTTTTTGCAAACGATTTATACATATATACGTTTATACAAATGTAAGAGTTTTTAAAACTCATGTAATTTTATATACACAACTTTATAACTGTGCCATTGCTTAATAAAATGAGATATGTAGCATCCAACGTATCCGTCCTACCGGAGCTGGTAATGGATTAGGAATACAAGGGCTTTGCAGAAACAATATGTAGAATAAAACAGTGTGTGTATTCAATTCATTTGATTTTTTTTTTTCGCCGTGCTAATTTTTTGTTCTGTAATCATCAACTACATTGCAAAGTGTAGTTACAAGATTTAGGTTGATCTTATTACTGCTGGATACATAAAAAAAAAGGCACAAGTTTGAAAAAAAAATGATTTAAAAATCAAAAAGAAATCGAAATTTCGGGTCATAAATATATTTTGTGCTTAGCAGCTGTTGTTATTATTTTTCTAGAAACATATGCTGGCATTTGGTAGTTATAATAATTTTTCATATTTTAAGTCGCATAAAATACAGCTGGGAAAAATTTTCTTTTTGCTTTTTGCTTTCGGATTAGACATTTTAATGTAATTGAAATTAATGAATTTGAGGAAGGGTACGCCACTATTTCGTACGATTGATTGATCGTGATGTGATCCGGCATGAAACATGTGTTTCTATTGGATGAAGCTAAATATACTCGTCTTAGGTCACATGGCCAAAAAAAACTCAAGATGAACAAATAATAATCACGGCTATTTCATTTTGACAAAAAGTAGCAACAGAGAAGTAAGCAACAGCATTTAAAGCAATACACAAAAAGGTTTATCTTAACAAGCTCCCGTAGTAAGGGCATACACGGCAACAAATTGAACATATTGGTTATTTAAATTGACGTTGCTGACTGAAGGAAAAACGCTTTTCTTAGGGACAGCCAAATTTTCCTTAGGGACAGCCAAAGTGCACGTAGTCGCAACGTAAGATCTGTGATTTGGATGTTCTGTAGACCTGGGAACAAGGATATTCAATCAAAAACAATGTAACAATTACTATTAAACGATTTATACTTATTTTGGCAATTATATCATCACTCTTTCGCCTTTGAGCTCCTTTGATCATGATCTTACGCAGAAATATTAAGGTTAAGTCCAAACGAGAAGCTGAAAGTAA
Organism: Mucor mucedo; assembly: GCF_025094135.1. Classification (NCBI taxonomy): domain Eukaryota; kingdom Fungi; phylum Mucoromycota; class Mucoromycetes; order Mucorales; family Mucoraceae; genus Mucor; species Mucor mucedo. The sequence goes on along the minus strand of NW_026252331.1, from coordinate 159,787 downwards.
GCTGTAAAACACATATACTGGTTTAAACTATGTTGGTTGTAATAAATGTGTATATATTCCAAGTTGTTAAGTTATATTGACCTCTTGATGTCTATAAAAGTATCATAATATCAACATTACGACTACGCGCACCCTGGCTGTCCCTAAGAAAAATGGCTGTCCCTAAGAAAATTTGGCTGTCCCTAAGAGACCCGAAGGAAAAAAATTAAATACAACACTTATATTTATACAGCACATCAACTATAATCTATATACTATGACAGAATGGTTTTTATTTATAAGTTCACTACATAAATTACACATAATTTGTACACTTCGATGTTTTTTTTCAAACTCTTCACAATTATTTTACAATAAGGGGACCGATTGTAAACGTATCCCAGTCGTCAACGTTATCCATATCGCCTAATAACTTCAGAGCACTTACACGGATGTGATATGTTCCCTTGGATACTTTAAACTTTTCAATTGCGTTTGAAGCTTCTTCTGTAATACCTGCTTTTGAGGAAAGATCAAAAGGAGCATTAAAATATTCGCCACTCCAGAATAACTCTTCAGGAGTACCTGGCACTGTTACACCGTTATATCTATGGATTGGAGAAGCCTGTCCCAGGACTTTTTGACCCATTAAAAGCTCGAATTTAATCACCATAGTAGGAGCCAAAACCATATACTTCACGCCAACCGACCACGAGCTATCCTTGAGTACTATAGTATCTGTAATGTTATAAGTTACATCTGGGTCGCTTTCCAATGCTACTATAAAATCCTCGCTGTTGACTTGAAATATGGGAATATCATTTTGACGACCGACAATACCAAAATAAGGAACATGCAAAGCTTTGGCACTTACGATGCTGGGGTATAACTGAATGTATCCACCATACATTATATGGTCAAGAGAGTCTGTCTTAGGTGGGTGAACAGTGACACTAACAGACCCGCTTTGGCCAGGGTCTAAATGGAGCTCGGAAACAGAGAAATCAATTTGGGCAGCCTCATTTACATTGGGAGCAGGTGCCAACAGTTTATAACCAGAGTTGATTCTATCATAAGGTGCAATAGCTACAGATGCATTGTTGTAAAGTCTATATGTAACGGCTTCCGAACCATGATTTGTAATTGTGAGTGTCTGGGTCTTGTCAGTTGTAGAAGAAGAATCACGGAAACTGATTTGACCAGGCGTAACATGAGCAGCTTGTGTAATGGTATCGTAAACTAAAGGTTAAACATTAAATTAGAAAAACTTGTCAGGTTACATATTTTTATGAATTTTTTTACCTTGAACGGCACCAGCACCAGAACGAAGGGGATTATCAAGGAAACCACTGGTTCTGTTATAGACATTTGGTTGAAACGCATAATTTTGGAACTTTTCATAGACAACCTGGGGTGATGTCTTACCAACACCGTTTTGCTGAATAAACAATGCAACCGATCCAGCTACATATGGACAAGCCATTGATGTGCCTTGCTTAAATTCGTAAGATCCTCGGTTCACAGGAATTGTGGAGTAAAAAGCTTGTCCAACAGCAGCAATATGAGGGTTCATGTCCAAATCAGCGGTAGGCCCGACGGAGGTAAAATAAGAAGCTGTTGTTGCATACTTTTCATTTTTAAATAAGTACGAAGGAAGGTCTCTCGAGAACTTAATCATTGTGTTGGTTTTTATGCCTTTGAGAATTTCAATGGCATTACTGTACGAAATAAATACAAATGGAAGGTAGGAACTCATTGCAATTCCTGATAGATAGCTCTTTTCGGTAGGTCCATATACGATAGCTCCAACAGCACCAGCATCGTAAATATTCTTCATTTGTACTTCAAGCTCACAGTCAGCAAAACCAAGCATTACGACTTTCCCTTTTATGTTCAAATCAATGGCCTCACAGGCATGGTCGACATCTTTACCGGGAAGCGTAACAATACCATTGATCAAAGGTCTTGTATCCTTTGCATTAGTAGTTTCATTTGCGGGTAAATTACAGGCTATATATTATAACTGATTGTCAGATATGCGTGTCTGTGTGAAGTGTTATGAATACTTACGGATACGAGTAGAAATTCCTTGAGCACTGAAAGAACAATCGAAGTAATCATATTCATTATTAACAGAAGCAACTGAAAACGAACCTGGGGCAGTAGCGGGATGGCCAACAGTGTAAGCACCTTGATCTCCCTCATTACCAGCAGCAACAATCACTATCAAGAAATGATTAAGAACATACTTCTTGTTGACGGGACCCCCCCCCCTTATTTTTTTTTCTTTTTTTTTTTGCTTACCACTGATACCGCTGTCAACAATGTCTTTTACCAATTTGCTTTCAATTGTTCCAGGTGCAGCCCATGGTTGAGATGATCCAAGACTCATACTAAGGATATGAACACCGGCTTTATGAGCCAATGTCATGGCTTTTATGATAGCATCCGATGGCATATCATCCGTGCAACTACCAACCCTCCAATGGCCTAATCTTGCTCCTGGTGCAACACCTGTAAAGTTCTGTTATATATAAAGGGGGGATGTAAGTTGTTGGTACAAAGTAATTTTTTAAAAGAAACACTTACAGTTAAAGGATCGTAACCACCAATGATACCGGTAACATGGGTGCCATGGCCTATAGTAATAATTGTTACTGATTTGTTTACAATTTAAGGTGTACATAAACAAATAAAACTAACCAGTAGCTCCGGAACCCTCAGGGCATTGTTCAAGTGGTGTAGGACCCTCTTGAGGAACTGAGGTGACATTACTTGAAGAATAGTCATCTCCGACAAGATCACAACCAGCTTCAATCTTAAACCCAGGACCAAAGCCTCCGCCTAATGCTGGATGCATGTAATCAACACCTATTTTTTTATGTTTTTTATTAGTAACGGATAGAAAGTGACTTCTATGAACATACCTGTATCAATGATACCAATAAAAATACCTTCGCCTCTTAATTTAAGCTCGCTATGAACTCTTTCTACTTGTGAAAAACGATGAGGGGACATGAGATCCACGTCATGTGCAGATAATTGGCTCTTGCTAGAATCAATTGTACTAGACTTGTAAATTTGGATAGGAGAGACAGATTGGACATTCATATGATCCAGAATCAGCTTCAAGGTAGCATGCTCTTTCTCGATACTATCTTCCATGATGCCAATTGAAACAGCATTCAAAAATTCGTGAGAGATGGTACGTTGGATGTGTACATTATCCGAATGAGAATTAGTGAAATCAATAAATGATTCCACGGTAACGTTGGGAGCTTGAACCAATTCAACAATATACTTGCGGGCAGCTACATTAGCACCAGTAATGCTTCGCTTGAATTTAGGATGACTGTAGCTACTACCCAAAGTGGAGGTGACAAATAGCGAGATTGCTAGTATCAAACAAGCCGAAGATTTTATTTGAATCATGACCTTATGATTTGAAGTTGTTACTCTTTATTTTAATTTTTTTTTTGTAGTTCAAGTTTCTAAGCTTTTATATAGTATTTGCCTTGTTGTCATTGGAAACATAATAGCTGTGGCAAATAATGCTCTCTGACCTATTTATGGAATTCGTACACCCGTAATCCAAGCCTAGAAGTAAATAATGTGACACAATCGATCTTGCTTCGCCAACTGTCAAACCAATAATAGTGGTACCAACTTATCGGAAGAAACCAAGCTTGCCACCAAGTAATTGAGTGCATTACATATGTTTGTTATTTGTTTGCAAACGATATTTATGGACGATTTATGTGTACTTTTTTTTAAAAAAAAAGATTTGTAATTTTACATGCACAACTTAAAAACTTTGCCATTGTTTGTAATAAGAAATACATGTCATCCAACGTACTTGTGTTACCGGAGCTGATGATGGTTTAGGAATACAGGCTTTGCAGAGGGAAGTATATATCAAAACAATATATTTAATCGGTTCATATGTACTTGTGTGTGTTCAATGTGCCGGATTTCTCCTTCTGTAGTCATCAGCTAAATACTAAAAAGTTTAATTACAAGATTTAAGTTGATCTAATTGCTGCTTGGTATATTAAAATCTAGCACCAGTTTGGAAATATAATTTTATTCCAAAGTCATAAATTAACTCTGTAACGATAGTATACGCACGGATTTTGAGTCATAAAATATTTTTTTAATCAGCTGTTGTTCGTATTTTACTCGAAGCAGGTGCTGGCTATCGGCGGTTATAAATTTTTTCATGATTCAAGGCTGGTTACACGAGAAAACAACACTCTCAAAACTCTTTACAATTATACTGCCAATTGCATAAGATGTAACTGACGCTAGGATGGGGAAAACTTGCTTTTTTTTCTTTTGTTATTAGACACTTTATCGTACTGAAAATTAACAAATTTGAGGTAGGGTGCGTCATTCTCTTGGACAATTGATGGCTCGTAGTGGGACCCGGCAAGGAGCATGTAACGGCTTAGTATTTCTATTGGATAAAATTGGATACATCCGTTTTACATCACATGGCTTAAAGGAACCGGTAGCAGCTGAACAAATAATAGGCATAGTAATTTCGTCTCGACTAGATCCGAGCAAAAAAAAAGGTTAGGAACATATATGTCAAAAATAGCATTTGAAGCCTGTGACAAAAAAGGATAACCAAACAAGTTCCCGTAGTAAGGGAGTACAAACGCCCTGGACCTATTGTTTACGTGTAGTAGATAATTTTCATTTATGCTAATCTGGGGATCTAAAGGCGTATTTATGTGCCGTCGTATAATTGTGTCACTGTGATTATAAGTATGAATATTCCGTTATTACAATCATGGATCAGAGGAAGTATTTTATAATGGAGTTTGCAAAAAAAAGTTCCGTTATTTAAAAATTTGGTGTATAAATGTAAGCGAAGTAATTGAAAGTACTAAAAATTCTTTTCGGGTAAACTTTTGGCGATTTTACTATGTATGATAGTGACGAATTACGTCAAAAATGGATATGAGAAAGGGCGTCCAACCCATTAGGCATCTGTTTTTTTTTTCTTGCTAGAATCATCTTATTTTTAACAAAAAATTATAAAGTATACAAGCTGTTATTGGCTTACTTTTTTTATTTTTTTATAAATATTTTTCCTGTCAAGCTCCAGTTTGCCACAATTGATAGATATTTTCCTTAGGGTATACCTTGCTCTCACATCAATGACGTTTTTTAATCACAGAAAAAATAAATGCATGAAAGTCAAAAACGTGACGTTGTGACACAAAATAAAGCTATCGATTTGTGCTCAAATTAAGTAAAAAATTGTTGATGAAATTAAAGGATCAATAATTGCTGGAAACAAAACTAAATCATTTATAATACCTTGCAAAAGTCTGGATCACCCATTAGGAAGAGAGAATTCCCCGACATTTGTTAGAGAGTGTAGACGGCACTTGAATAAACTACCTAGCTTCCAGACAAAACAAGCTGCTTTAACAATTTATCAATAGAGAGCTAAAGCATACCATCCATAGAGATTAAAAACATGCCCCAACAGATTAAACAAGATAGCATTAATGAGTTTATCTGTACGTATACTTTCAAGATGTAATTTGTGCAAAGCTTTTCAGGTATTTGCCTTTTTAATCTCACGAGAGAAAACAGACAAATCCAAACAGATTAAGGATTTGTATGAGAAATCTCAAACAATTAATAGTGTTTATCAAAGCGTACTATGATATATTCTACTAATAGTACCACTTAAAATAGGCCTATTTGTATTAGTATTAAACACTAGAAATTGTCATTTGATAAGGTGACGCTTATAATTGCGGCCACGTCCCATTCGGTTACTATACTTTGTGAATTATTTTTTAATTAGCGGACTTGGGAATTGTAAAGGAGGGGTGGTGTTACACTGTTCGTGTTGATTAAATAAAATGACAGGGCGTAAATAGAGTCTATAAAATATGCAAATTCTATTTTTTTATTATGATATAGAGGGTAGAAAGACAAAAATGAGTGCCTATATATCTTTCTATTTTTTTTTTTTGGTGAGGGTTTACTGGGGTCTAAAATTAGGTCTATGAATACATGTAAAGGATGGAAAGGTGGTGTGATAAAAGGGGGGATACGTATAAGATGATTTTAATCCTTCTTTGCTAACTCGGTATGAGAATCGATATCGGTGGCATCCCAAGGGTAAACCAACCATTGATCGGGCATCTCGACAGCAGCGAAATAGTTCTTCATGATTTCCTCTGGTAATTCACGCTTCTTCTCCTTGAGTTTGTTGTGAAGAACAAAGACACCGAGTGTGGTGTTTGACTCTCCGGGTTTCATACCCTTACGAATTTCCTCGGCTTCAATATCCTTTTGGAGTTCTTCCACAGCAAAAGCAAGTGTAGTACGGGTGTCATCTACTTCATCGACAATCAAGATACGACGACCTAAAAGAGAAATCTCGGAGTGAGAAGCACCAAAGTTGAGCCATTGAGTCTTTTGGACTTGAGTACCGGGCTTCTCTTCACCGTTAGCATTCTCGAGTTCTTCGTATAAAGAAAGACCGATAGCTTGAATAGGAATGTTACCACGCTCGGTCTTCTTCAAAAATGTACGGAGCATACGGGCAGGGATGAATCCACCACCACCAATAGCAATCATAAGATCAGGCTTGAACTCTTCATTGATATGGTAACGCTCGACAGAGTCACGAATTGAGTTATGGATTTGGTTATAACTTTTTTTGAGCATATAAAATTAGTCTCTTTTTTCTTCTTCTTGCATAAAAATTCTGTGGCTATTTACCTGATATACAACTTTGACATTTTTGGATAGAAAGAGAAAAAAGATGTACAGTTTTTTCGGTTTATGATTTTTTTTTTTTTTAAATTAGGGTAAGGCAGTGGTCGGATCATATAACCCGTCACAGCGGGGTGGCTTATTTCAGTTACGGCTAAATTATTTTCATGCGGTTAGGCTTTTTTTTTTCTGGACTTTTTCCTTTCATCATGCCTCTTATTATTATTACAGGATTCCCATCCAGTGGGAAAACACAACGCGCCAATGAAATTAAAGACTTTTTAACAAGTAGACTCGAACAAGAAAAGAAGTCGTTCCGAATTCACGTGATTAACGATGAAAGTCTGCACATTCCAAAGGATGCTTATAACGGTAAAAAGAAAAGCAATGAGTAGACCATAGGTTGTCATACTGAACTCCACCTATAGAGGCGAGAGAAGAGAAAAAGGCTAGAGGAGCATTGTTATCAGCAGTGGAAAGAACTTTAAGCAGAGACGATATTGTGATTGCCGACGGATTAAATTATATCAAGGGATTTAGATACCAACTTTATTGTATTGCTCGAGCCATTGGCACCGCGCATTGTGTGGTGCATACAGGTGTTCCTATTTCATTAGCTAAAGAGTGGAACGCCAATCGAACGGATGGATATGATGAAATGATTTTTGATGAATTAGTGTCGAGATATGAGGAGCCTGAGGAACGCAACCGATGGGACTCACCTTTATTCACATTAATCCATGACGATGTAGAGATTCCTGCTGATAGAATTTGGGATGCTGTGATATTAAAAAAGCCACCTCCACCTAATAAATCCACCGTATCCAAGCCCGTATCTGCGACAAATTACGTGTATGAATTAGATAAGGCTACCTTGGAGATTATTAATGCGTTTGTTGAAAGTCAAAGAGAATTTGGACCTGGTGGAAATCCAATGGTCGTACCTAGATCCCAAACCAAAGTCATCAATCCTTCACGCACGATTACTTCTTCTGAATTAAGAAGACTTCGTAAACAATTTGTAACTTATAACAAGATGAATACTACTTTAGACGTGGATCGTTTAGGGGATGTTTTTGTGGAATATCTCAATTCCAATTTAGAATAACAATAATAAAACAAGATAAATTCAGGCTTATAACGTCACTTTTTTGTATGATTTAATCATTATAAAAACTCTTTTCTTACTTGTTTCTTTTTTATTTATTTATCCTCTCTTACGTGAATAACATGGGTAAAAATAATTGTTTTATAAAAAGAAAGATAATCGTAGTAAACAAGTGCATCAGTCATAGCTCAAGTTCAGAAACCAGCTCCCAGTTTTACGTCTGTGGCTGTTGTGGATGGAGAATTTAAAGATATTTCGATTGCAGATTATTTAGGAAAATACGTTGTCTTGTTTTGGTATCCACTGGATTTTACATTCGTGTGTCCCACCGAAGTCATTGCGTTTAGTGACGCCTATAATAGGTTTAAGGCTATAGACTGTGAATTAATTGCAGCCTCCTGTGATAGTGGTAAATTTAAGAAGGCAAAAAATGTATGGTTAGGCTGATATAACTGTGAAATAGAATATACTCATCATGCATGGCTTGAAACACCGCGCCGCCGAGGAGGATTGGGACGGGAGACACGTATCCCTATCATAGCGGATAAGACAAGGCGTATCGCCAAATCTTATGGTATTTACATTGAAGAAGAAGGTATTACGCTCCGGGGTCTGTTTATTATTGACCCAAAGGGAATTGTGCGTCAAATCACGATCAATGATTTACCAGTGGGACGCAATGTGGAAGAGGTTTTACGGCTAGTGGAGGCCTTCCAATTTACTGATAAACATGGTGAAGTATGTCCTGCTAATTGGGTCGCCGGATCAAGAGCTATTACACCTGATACGAAAGAAGCACGAAAGTATTTCAATGATACTAACTAAAAGGTTATTTTAAATCACCGGCACCCTTCCTCACCTTCTCTTTTTTTTTTTTGTGTGTGTGTAAAGCGTACAAATGTTTGTTGAATGCGTTGTTTTGCACATATCATAAAAACTCGGGATTAATAAACACATATGTACACATTGAAAGATTTGGGTTTCGTCGTTAATATTAAAGATGGTAACAATTTTAGAGCAAAACAGAAAGAAGAAACGGAGTTTGAACGCAAATCCTTCTTAAAAAGAAGGTTCTTTTGGAAACAATAATTATTAAAATATCGATTCATTTGTTTTTATTCTCTCTCTTTTTTTTTTTCTTTTAACTCTTTTTATTATTATTCAAAAATGAAAATCATTCCTATTCCTGCACTCGAAGACAACTATTCTTATATTTTGATTGATGAAAAAACAAAAGAAGCTGCAGTGATTGACCCCGTTGAACCTATTAAAATCTTAAATGTCATTAGTCAAACTGGAGCCAAATTATCCAGGTACGCTAAATTTCTCTCTTATTATCGCTATTTCTAACACTTTTTCTCTCCCCCTCTCAGTGTCTTTGCCACACATCATCATTGGGATCACTCTGGCGGAAACATAGAATTAGTGGCCAAAAAACCTGGATTAGCCGTATATGGTGCAGATGCCCGTATACCAGAAATAAATTATGTATGCAAAGACAGAGAAGAATTCAAGTTGGGCTCATTAGATATTACACCACTCCATACACCGTGTCATACCAAGGGTCATGTTTGTTATTATGTAGTGGATCCAAATACAGGAGAAAGAGCCGTGTTTACAGGAGAGTAAGTAGTTTTATTATTGTTATTCTTCTGTATTTTCACACAGGAATACTTTTTTTTTTATAGTACATTATTTATTGGTGGTATCGGTAAATTCTTTGAAGGTGACGCTCGTGACATGTATCGTATCTTGTTTCATATTATTACAAAATTACCCGATGATACCTGGGTTTATTGTGGACACGAATACACAAAGAATAACCTAAAGGTAGGTTGTTTGTATATATACACTTTCTCAGTACTAATCTATCCATAATTAGTTCGCCTTGTCAATTGATCCACACAATGAGAATTTACAAGCCAAATGGGGTTGGTGTCAAGATAAATCCATTACTGTTCCTTCCACAATTGGACAAGAGAAATTATATAATCCATTCTTAAGAGTGAACGAACAATCCATGCAACACGTTGTAGGTAAAAGCGACCCTGTAGAAGTCCTTCATACCTTGCGAGAAATGAAGAATTCATATATATAAATTTTACTTTATCATTTTTCTTTTGCTCTTGTTTATAATCTCAATCGATTTCGCAATCATCTTGTTAATGTTGTAAAAGGCTTCGATCCGTTCTATATCACATACGTTCTTTCGTACATCTTCAATGTCTGAAATAGCCACTTGCACTTTCTGGCTCGATTGCCTCAACCGTCTTTTCGTCTCTACAATACGTGGCACTTTGCGATGAATATGGTCTGATATCCTATAAAATCCAAGTGAACAATCGTTCAATGACATTAGCAATATCTGAGAAAACCCTTGCATAGCTTCATTTTAAGGTTGTAAGTAAGACTTTCTTTCAGATATATATACATATATATCCGTGTATACCTTGCTGTAATTTGTCGGCTTGTCGGATTTTCTTCTTATCTTCTACATTGCCTGCAAGCATGCTGAGACTAGAATTGGAGGCTCTTCTGGCATACAGCGATAACTGGTCAATAGACATGGTCGACCAGGATGGCGAATGCACTGCATTAGAAGAAGAGCTAGACTGAATAGAAGGTGTCCTCTTCTTTTGCTGAGACCAAGACGAAGGAATTAATACTGACAAGGGACGAGATGACATTGAATAAAAGGGATGACGAAAGAAAGCAAGAGGGGAAAATTTTAATTATTTAAAATAAACCAAGTCTTTATTTGTTTAGAGTCCAAACAATCTTGAGCACAAATGTTATTGGTTCTTTAACAATGGGGTGACTATGAAAAAATTTATAAGGAAAAGATTAAGCTTATTACAGTGGATGTTAACACTTTCACACAAGTATATGGGCGACATTAATTCGCCAAACAATATGTGTTTTCCCATAAATACATCTAACTCCCAATATATTTAGGGATATCTAATCCATTAAGGAAATTAATATTCCTACATTTTGCTGCATAAGAGGTCAACCTAATGAAAGTAGAGACGAGTATTACAAGCAAATTTATACTCACTTTATATAAACAAAAGCCTTGGATGGTCTGAATAGCTTTATTTATTACATTAACATTTACAAAAAAAAAACTTTGTATCCTGTTTATTTTTATTACACTGAGCATTCCTTCAACACAAGATATGATGTTGCCCTGGTTATACCTCTCTGTCCCTTTTTAAGCCGGCGGTATTTAAACTTTTAGGCGGCATCCTTCGGCCAAGGATAAGGGTCTGTTCTTATTTTATCCAGTTTTAAAATATGGGAGGCGATTTCCCAATTATTTGCTCTTCTTTCTTCTACAGCGTCGTCAAAGACATGTCCACATAATTCCAAAACATCCTTAGGTGGTACAGTTCGACCCGACATCTTCTTAAAGACGATTTTGCTGAAAGCAAAGCAAGCGACCTCCTCTTCGTTGTTGGCAGTGGTAGTAACAAACCGATGTTGAAGAAATAACCATTTATCATTCCAGCTAAAGATACGAGTCTGAACTTTATACTTGGAAAATGGAAGGATTTCTTTACGGAACAGTGTCACGACACCACCACTATGACCAAAAATATGATGGTCAGGTTCCATCATCACTCGAGGAAAGATTGTGTATAATATGTGGATTCGACTAAAATCAAGTATCTTGTTGTACATGCTGCTTTATACTATTAGTCATGAAATCACGTAACCTTGAATTTCTCACGTTACCTATTATTCTTTTTTTTTTTTACATTTTAGTTTAGCAACCACAAATGTTGTTCCTTTTTTTTTTCACGTACCATATGTTGATTATAATCAATATCATCAAGGTAACAGCGATGATCTTGGGATATTGTTGAAAATAATGCTTATGAAAAGAGAAAGAAAAAATAATTAAATTCGGCCTTGGGCTAGAAACAACAAAAGGTTACATACGATCTGGTTTCAGCTTGTTCTCTTTGGCCTGTCTGATCAGGGCTCGCAAAAGAAACCATGATCGTACCGTATATGCCAACGGTAATGACTTTAAATGAGTCATAAGCAATAATCCAACGGGAATACCCACTGCCAGTGCCTGGGTTGGTATATTATTCATATGAGGGTCGTAGAGAGAGAGAGAGAAAAGGAACACAGAATAATAAAAAAATGAAAACTAAATTCAGATAAAATCAGATTTTAAACCCAGGTTTTTTTTATTTTATATTTTTCAGCAGAAATGAGTTGCAGTACTCTGAAAGAAACTTCCCCAGTACTTTATGGATGTTTCTGGTCGAATTATTTGTCCCTCTTCAAACTCAAAAAATCTATCATTGTCTATACTAAAGCGGATATTTGGAATTGAGTTACATTTAATCGAAAAGGGGTTCGATGGTTTAGTCTCGGTACGCACAAGAGTGTATGTATTCATTTCTGTCAGTTGCTTCTGAATGGTATAATATGTGTCATCTCCGTTATATTCCAAGTGTATTGATAAATTAGCGAGTGTAGAATCATTATAAAGCATAGTGCGTGTGTCCAAAGTGAGACTATTTAAACTTGATAAGCTTGTGACATTCAATTCCCCACTTTTTTCTGTCCAGTCACTACCGTCTTCATCGCCGAATTCGGTCACGATTTCTTGTACACCGGGCAAATGATTTCTAAGTAAACCAACCATCTCATTGGACAATCCACCACCCACCACTCTGAACACCTTTAATATATCATGCTTGCTCGCCCTTGGATTAAACCTCGTTGGTTTTAGCGCTGCACCACCAAACATTTGACGTGTGTTGTTCTCCAATTCAAACCGACACAGATGAGGACATTGGGTAAGAGCATATTTTAATGCTTGGTATAAACTGTCTTCATCCTCTTGTCGCCGCATTGTAAATGCCAAATGATTAATGATTTCAGGTCCGATACTGGACTTTCCAAGGTCAGGGGTAAAAACTGACACACATCGATCTACATTCTCCCCTTCATTTAGAGTAAAATCCTCGTGGTCTAATCCATATCGAAACTCGAGACGGTGGCCTGATGTTTTGATCTCAGTCTCGTTGGGGTCAAAATCATCATACGCACCAGTGCAATACATGTTTCGGCCAGCTCGCAAAATACCCAGGAACCGATAGAACAAGGTCATCTTTAGGCCATTGGAGTCCCGTTTATACTGTTGCTGAGATACAGAGCATATAATTCGAACATGCTTGACTTTGCTCAAGAAGCGAGCCAATTTATCGGCAGTACGCACGCCTAGTTGCAATATCCAATTACAGAAATCAATGCTTTTCAATTGAATGGATACATTCTCCATATCCTTGGGCATATGTGTTGTAATGTAATTGATATAGGCAGGGGACAAGGAAGGAGCTGTGATATCTAGCTGTTTAAGTTTAGAACGGGATAGATTGCTTCGGACCAAATCATTGTCGAGCAGGTACTCTTTGGTATGATACTTGAGCCGCACTAAATTAGGACATATACCGAGAATATGAAAAGGGGAGAGACGACTATGTAAGGTCTCGTTATAAAGATCCAGATGGGTCAAATGCTTGAAGGCCGATAATAACGAAATAAAGGTATCATCCTCCGACTGGTATGTATAAGAAAACAAACTAGATGCATTATAAACAGTTTTTAAACGAGTCAGTGATTGGCGATAGTTATAACATGCTGCAAGGTTTGGTAAAAAAGAATTTTCATGCATATCACACGGAATTTGTTCCAATCTTTGGATCCGTTGATTTGAATCTGCTAGACATTCCATGTAATAGTTGAAATAGTGGCTACTCGTTGCATCCAACACTCGAAGGTTGGGTAAATAAGATAGCAAGGTTGCGAATTCTTTCGGTCTTAACTTGAATGAGCGCTTAGCGGAATCTTGTCCGGGTATCATGGTCTTGTATGAGCTGAAATTGTCGAATTGAATGCTTAATTTCTTGACCCAGTGTCCACGTTGAAAGTGTTCTTTATGATGCTTTCTGGGAAGCCCCAAAAGTTGTTTGACTAAAAGTATAGTACCGGCATGCAGCGGGATCTCTTCAAAGTACAATGGGGTAATCAATGAATGCCATGTCTTACAAACAAACATGCATTCTCGCAATGCCTTTCTTTCTAACAACCGGAATGTGGTAATGAGTAATTCAGCTGGTACATTGCTTGCAGACATATTGAAATATATTTTTCGGTTTAGAAAGAAGAAAGGAGGAGTAGAAATTTAGGGAGGGTTATAAGGGGACAGGAAGTTCATTATCGTGTTGTTTATATTGCCATAGTTTAGTAGAAATCACGAGCTCCAGTGCTTAAATTTGTTGTTTTAAAAAAAAAATTATGCATCAAAGTATAGTCAACAAAACGCAATGCCAACTTGTTTCAAGCTAGTCCATAGAATCCCAAGCTGAAGAAAGCGTACCTGAATATCTATCTAAACCATTACATCAGGGCCCTTCTTTTTTTATATTTATCTATTTTTGTTATATTGTTTATATTGGTCTTCTAATGATTCATTGTTCATTGTGGGCTCATTCATTATAGTTTTATCTGATGCCTTCAGCATATATTTTATTGTACTTGATAATTAAAATACCGTTGTCCATATTGTTAGCATACATCAATTTTTAATTAAACATTCATAAACTGCAAATTTGACAAAATTTCTTCTCTCAGGCACGTTATAAACGACATTCTTTGAATATAAAAAAAATCAAAGCCTGCTACACAGCTTAGACTGATTTTGTTATTATTTATTGATATGTATACTCTTAATTGAGCTATATCAGACTTTGCATAACAAATAAATAGCTCACTCAACAGGACCTGGGTTACCGTTTAGTTGAGTCCAGAAAACCGGGTTATTTTCTTTTTTTTTAATTATCGAATAAAAGGGGAAATAATAAATCGTCACAGTATTAAAAAGTCATGAGCTCTATCAGGAAGGGGGTGGGGTTGTGCACAGAGATACTACGGCAAAATTCTTTTGTTGTATGATCTCCTAAAGATCTACTTTATTCACAAGAATAGAAATAATGACAGTTTAGCATAATGAACACAAGAAAAGGGAACCCGCCCATAGGAAAGGGTCCGGTCAATGCAATTAATAGAAATCAGAGCTTAAAAACGGCTTATTATTTATCGATAAACAAGCCTGTACGAATACACTCTTGTCTAAAGTAAGTTGATTGAACCGACAGGTGCAAATAAGCAACAAACAGAACTAACTTTTTGACGTATATTTCTTTAGTCGTACCACCATGTCATTTGATCCTATGTGTAACCCAACCGTACCTTATTTTTCTCTTTCTTCTTTTCTTTTACGAGATCACTGCATGACGTAGCTCTCATAAGGTTTAGATAAAACAGGGTTTATGAAATACAGTGTTCCCCTATATCTACACACAAACTTGTTTTTATAGTTTTCGTCGGATGCTCAAAATCGAAGCACTGACCAAGCCCATATTTCACTTGGCTGTGCGACAAAGCACAAAAGAAACCTTCCAGCAATTTCCGTAGATCAGCGTCTGTTAAAGAATAATACTCTCTGAATATTCCCTCCTCAAGAGAGCAAAGCCTTGTTTTTTATCTCCATATTTTATTCGATTTAGTTCATTTATCCACCATTTATCTTCAACTTCAATCCTAATCATGCAGGAGCAACTCAAAACAACACTAGTGAACCCCTCCTTTACCTTGCACCTTCAAAATGAGTGAGAGTCTTAATTTTAATCTCCAGAATTATCCTCGTCGTGTCTAGCATTTAGAAGAAAAATTGTTTATAGTATTCTCAAAACCCGTTGAATCTAAACAAAGATACCAACAGGTTTGTCAGTTTGCGCAGTATAATGGGCGGATGATTTCACAATATATCAGGCCCACAGCTTTAACTAATCTCATATCAAAATTTGTAGGCACTGGAGCCATCTACCTCTTGATACAGAAAACGATATATTTACATTGTCTACGGCATTTATAAGCATTTATAAAGGACTAAAAGAAAAGAACATTGGATTATTAGTATAATACGAAGTTGGGGCTTACTGGTGCACTCACCCGCAGTTTTGTTATTTTAACGGCTATAAATGGGGCTCTTGTAAATTACTTCAAAGAGGTCGAAACAACGTGATTCTAACGTTTAAACATTTGCCTTCTTTTAGCCGCACTATTCCAAGTCGCTTACAGAATAATCAGATGAGAAACCCGTTTCTTTTAATTTACGTTTAAGACCTACAAGCGGAACGTTGCTTTCAAATTTACCAAAAGACATCCTCTGTTTTTAAAGTGAAAACATGTGAATTATGCTCCTGGAGGTAAAGGTGTTGGTGAAACCCCTCTCGGTAGTTTGCTTAGTACCCCCTAGGCTATTGTTAATATCCACCAGACAGCTGTTACTACACCCCAGCTACGTGAATCAAGTGAAAGGTATCTGATAGACGGAATAAGAAATTAGAGGTCCTTTTATAAACAAATTATAACTTCAGATACTTTCTCTGCTTAGTTATTTATGAGGTTTGACTTGAGATGGTGGTATTATACTTTGGAATTTGTGTTTGTCCGTAATGTTGGAATTCGTATCAATCCGTGACATTCGGATTTGGTCTTTGTCTGTAACACCTGGAGACGGTTTATTTTTGAGCTACTTGAACACCTCTTTCTTTTATTTCAATAAAATTGCTCCTTTAGTTATAAGAAAATGCCCCTAGTAATTGTCCTTACAATAAATATGCAAACTTATATAAAGGTGCTTGAAAAAGATAAAGCTTTTATATTTGATGTATGACACATGTTGAGTTAATCTTTTATTTATACGGCATATAAACTGTTTACGTCTCTGCAATAATTCTAATAGCCTCCATTTGGCCTATTCGTCCAAGTGTCATTTTTTTATTGAATAATCTGAAAGAGTGTTAATTAATCTAACTCTTTCGAAGTGTACTTGTGCTTATACGCTTCAACCCAGCTCAATCGAATCAGCCGCATCCATTAAAATTGTGATAAAGGTGACCCTAATCAAGACACAATGATAAAACAAGACATCATCAAACTCTGATACGATTAATAGGAGTATATATTACAGTTACCGACTTAGGAAGCATGAGCTCAACCGTCTGACATTGATAGCTAATACCCTTTACAAAGCGTTTGACCACTTTTATTTCCAGCCAGATTTTTCAGCACTGTCTACTGAACATACACTTATGTTACCTCTAGAATATTTTTCACCAGTATAACCTGTAAACGTTGGCTTGTAGAGAATGCCGCTTTCCCTGCTTCTAGTTTCTTTGTAATATATAATGTCACCCATATTCGGAGAATCCGCCGATATCTACCTTTTTTTTTTTTTTTTTTTTTGCCCAGATTTAGTAAAAAATTTAATGAATAAATTAAAGGCTTTCAATAACCGCTGTCAGTGCAAATGAAGTATATCCAGATGCTTCAACTCAAAGGATTTAGCCGAGATCAAGATACCTGCTTACATTATATTCTTTCAGTCATGCATTTTGAGTACTCTGATTATAAGAGACTCAAAGGCAACAAATATTACAGACATATGAGACTCCGTAGTTTAAAAGAGAAACACATAAGAACATGACTAATACACCTCGGTTTAAACTGCTAAATACACATGAATGTGTGGTTAGACGCTGTATATTAACTACTGAGTAAAACCTAAGGTTATTTACTCATCAGATTCCGTAACTGGATGTGCCTAACCTTTTGGAAACATTCAGTTTGATTAAATTATAACGAAGGAACACAACTAACACAGTTACATTTCAATCAGCCAAGTTAAGACAGGTCAGTAATCAGATCTTTCGGAGCAAGCAATTAAAAATTGAATCATTCATTCTTACAGGTAGTAGACCCTTGTATTTGGGTAGAGCTTTTTTTTATGAGTAGCAATTTTTAATTTTAATGACTTTCAGATAGTCTACGGTATTTTTTTTTTTTTTTTTTTTTTAATGAAGCCATTTATTTCTGGGAATTATAGTACCAACAAATAAGCATGACTATTATTTTGGACAAAGAACTAACGCTGTAAGTTACTCAGTCCTTTCTATTTTGCAAAACAAAAAAGCTGTATTAGGGTAGCTGGTTTATGGGCTCGCATTAGATGCCTTCGATAAATACTTACGTATTTGAACAACTCTGCTATTATGAGATGTTCAAGGACATTGTGCCAATTCATGGTGAGTATTATCTATTTATTTCTTAATAAAAAATATGTGCAATCGACAGCACAGGTATGTGGATTGCTTGTTACCTATTGGAGAGCATAAAATTTATACGATTATGTTTGGTTCATTTAAATAATTGGCAGTGCAAAAACTTTACATTACGACATCTTTTTTTTTACAACTAAACACCCGATAACTGATAACCGCGTTCATCTAAAGTGAAATCCTCAGCTTTAAGACTTTAGCTGAAGCGCAAAACTTTTTTAAAAAAAGGAGAAAAGTTTTATAGGAATTCTCACTGTCATTAAAGCTAATCGATAATTAAATATCAAAACAACCGGCGTGTATCCTGAAAGATAGAAAAAAGTGTTAAAATTTTATTAAATGACACATTGTGTCTTATTTATAAACACTTCGAATAATACAATATGTTGCAGTATAGTAAAAAAACAGCGTATACTGCTATTACTTCATCTTGAACAACACCAAAAAATAAAAACAAGATAATTTGATTGGCTCCTTTTATAATCACATATTTAATCTCCGAATTTTGGCACGAAATGCAAAAAAAGTAATTGGAGTAGCTGGGCGTCGATCCCAGTGCCTCTCACATGCTAAGCGAGCGCTCTACCATTTGAGCTACAACCCCAAATCACGTGATATTGAACCTTATTTAGGAGCCCATATACAAATACCAAAATATTTTGGCAACGAGATTTTTATTTTATTGTGTTTTGGCACTAATTTGAAACCATTACAACTTGTAAAAAACGTTTTTGGACCCCTACAAAAAAAGAAAACTTTGACACTGCTTTACAAACGAAGCTTATTTTTAACTGCTCTTCAAACATTGTATGCATGTTAATATCACTTGTTGCAATAATTTTACAAAAAAGAAAATTAAAAAATGTTGGAATCTGATAGATTTATCTTCATTTCAAGTTTGTCAAAAAAAACATTTTTTTAAAACATTTTTGTGGTGTATGTAGATTACTCTTACTGCAAATATTGCTTTTAAGCGTAGCATGAAATTCAATTGCCGCCCGTCATATATTTTTTTGCCTTTATTTTTATTTTTTACGATTGGGATTTGAACGGGATATTTTGTCTATGATATTAAGTACCTTTTCGATTTACTGTGTTTGGAATCTTATTTTATTTTTAGTATTTGAAAAAACAGCTAGTCCAGAATAATGCTTCAGTAATAAGGCCGTCCAAAAAAGGACCGAATTCTATATAATCACACTGGTAGGAATTAATTTTTCCGCTATCATCTTTATCAAATAATGTAGCCAAAGTTCATATGAGACTCTTAATGTAATAATATGCACCTTTTCTATGGGGAAGAGTCTCATATGAACTTTGGCTACATTATTTGATAAAGATGATAGCGGAAAAATTAATTCCTACCAGTGTGATTATATAGAATTCGGTCCTTTTTTGGACGGCCTTATTACTGAAGCATTATTCTGGACTAGCTGTTTTTTCAAATACTAAAAATAAAATAAGATTCCAAACACAGTAAATCGAAAAGGTACTTAATATCATAGACAAAATATCCCGTTCAAATCCCAATCGTAAAAAATAAAAATAAAGGCAAAAAAATATATGACGGGCGGCAATTGAATTTCATGCTACGCTTAAAAGCAATATTTGCAGTGAGTAATCTACATACACCACAAAAATGTTTTAAAAAAATGTTTTTTTTGACAAACTTGAAATGAAGATAAATCTATCAGATTCCAACATTTTTTAATTTTCTTTTTTGTAAAATTATTGCAACAAGTGATATTAACATGCATACAATGTTTGAAGAGCAGTTAAAAATAAGCTTCGTTTGTAAAGCAGTGTCAAAGTTTTCTTTTTTTGTAGGGGTCCAAAAACGTTTTTTACAAGTTGTAATGGTTTCAAATTAGTGCCAAAACACAATAAAATAAAAATCTCGTTGCCAAAATATTTTGGTATTTGTATATGGGCTCCTAAATAAGGTTCAATATCACGTGATTTGGGGTTGTAGCTCAAATGGTAGAGCGCTCGCTTAGCATGTGAGAGGCACTGGGATCGACGCCCAGCTACTCCAATTACTTTTTTTGCATTTCGTGCCAAAATTCGGAGATTAAATATGTGATTATAAAAGGAGCCAATCAAATTATCTTGTTTTTATTTTTTGGTGTTGTTCAAGATGAAGTAATAGCAGTATACGCTGTTTTTTTACTATACTGCAACATATTGTATTATTCGAAGTGTTTATAAATAAGACACAATGTGTCATTTAATAAAATTTTAACACTTTTTTCTATCTTTCAGGATACACGCCGGTTGTTTTGATATTTAATTATCGATTAGCTTTAATGACAGTGAGAATTCCTATAAAACTTTTCTCCTTTTTTTAAAAAAGTTTTGCGCTTCAGCTAAAGTCTTAAAGCTGAGGATTTCACTTTAGATGAACGCGGTTATCAGTTATCGGGTGTTTAGTTGTAAAAAAAAAGATGTCGTAATGTAAAGTTTTTGCACTGCCAATTATTTAAATGAACCAAACATAATCGTATAAATTTTATGCTCTCCAATAGGTAACAAGCAATCCACATACCTGTGCTGTCGATTGCACATATTTTTATTAATAAATAAATAGATAATACTCACCATGAATTGGCACAATGTCCTTGAACATCTCATAATAGCAGAGTTGTTCAAATACGTAAGTATTTATCGAAGGCATCTAATGCGAGCCCATAAACCAGCTACCCTAATACAGCTTTTTTGTTTTGCAAAATAGAAAGGACTGAGTAACTTACAGCGTTAGTTCTTTGTCCAAAATAATAGTCATGCTTATTTGTTGGTATTATAATTCCCAGAAATAAATGGCTTCATTAAAAAAAAAAAAAAAAAAATACCGTAGACTATCTGAAAGTCATTAAAATTAAAAATTGCTACTTGTTTGTCTATAGAAGGATCTTTTTTTTTGCTATTGTATCTTGAGACTATATGCATGATGAAGACAAAGAGCCTTATGACAACCCATTTAGGATGAGAGGTTTGAATACACAGGTAATTACATTGTTTTGTTAGTATACAGACAGTGATCTTTATACAATTCCCCAAACATCATATTAACAAATATTATATAACCTTTTTCCAAGAGAACATGTGTCGTCCTCTATCATGCAACCAAAAAAAAGTTCATAACCCCATTACAACCTCTTTTACTAATAAAATCATTTCTTTCTGTCTGTGTGATAGTTGAGAATAGATTTTAAAAGAGAAAAACAATAAAGTACTTTGAGACTGCTTATAAGTTTTATTAAGAGTAAAAAGTAGATTCAAAGATTCAGAGGGTTCTATTCTAACTATCAGTTTGCATATTTATATATGTTAAGAGAAATCGGATTATGAATTTAGTTTGATGGATAAGTTACACAGCACTAAAATAGTGCTTGTAGTTGGATATGATATAATGTATAAGAAAATAGTTCGTGTTGTGATGTAATAATGTATGGGGTGATGAAGTGAGATTTAATTTTAATATTGTTTTATGGTGTGATTAGTAACAACAGTAGGTGGATCACCACATTATCCCCACCCAGGTATTGACTAATACCGACAAAATTATGAAGATCTTTTAATTGTTCTTTATTTAGAGTTTTGACGATCATTCTTATTTTTAGTCGATTTATTTTTCTTTACCGGGCGAGAGCTTACTTTGTGATTTAAATCCTTCATCTCATTCAACTTACGTTTATTGGCTTTATTAATGGCTTTGATACTTTCAGGGGCTTCACCTATTCTTCTGTAATAATCAGAGATGAACTTTGGATCAGTAAGTTTTCCTCAGGTTCCCAAGTATCATCAGCTTCATTGTAACCTAACCATCTGCATCTATATTGCAGCTTATTATTATCATCTCTACGATGTCCTATTATGGCTTCCACTTCGAAGTATTGTTCCTGAGGGATAATTTTATCGGAGACAATTTTTAGGTTTGAAGGTGGAAAGTTCCTAGGCTCAATAAATCCTTTTTCATTTCTTAATACATATGTGCCAGCAGAAGTTTTTCTTACAACAGTGTAATATCCTTCATAGTTAGGATATAGCTTATTTTGCTTTTCTTGAATTAAGATCATTACTGTTGCACCAACTGGAATGTCAATTAACTTGTGGCTTGCATCAAACTTTTCCTTTTGTTTATCAGTGACTTTCTTTGTCTGCTCATAGATTGCAGGGTACACTATTTCTCTCATGAGTTTTATTTTGTTATGTAATTCCTTATTTGTTCTTTCCGTGGTTATTTTATCCGTTTCCTTTTTATAATCTGTAAAGTCATTTGGATTCCTTCCGAACATTAACGAGAATGGTGTACTTTTAGTTCGACTGTTATACTTGCAATTTAATTCCAACTGTGTAGACGCGACCATTATATCCCAGTCAGCAATATTTCCATTTATTTTCTTTTTTATGGTTTTCACAGCGGATTGCACAGCTCTTTCAGTAGCTCCATTAGATCTTGGATGATACTGCGAGATCAAAGCATGGTCAAACCCAATATTGCTTTTTATGCATGACATACACCTATTGACGAATTCGGTAGCCTTATCGCTTTGCAATTTTCTAAATGGGCCGAAGGTGCAGATTACTTCCAACACAACACTTGCAACAACCGCTGCCGTCTTATCAGGTATAGCTCTTAACACATAATATTTGGTTGCTATATCTATCATGACTAACAGATAATGATTGCCTCTTCTAGATGTTACAAATGGACCAGCCAAGTCAATTCCCCAACTGTCACCAGGAAGAGCAGCTAATACAGGTCTTAATGGATTGTAACCTTTTCGTGCTATATTGTGTCGTTGACATGGAACACATGCCTTAATTAACTCATTTGCATCCTTCTTTAAATTAGACCAAAAAATGCCTTTACGTTTTAATGCATGTAATACGGCTTCGACTCCGAAATGTCCTTTAACGTGCTCAAGTTTTAATAGTTCGTCACGCTCTTGTTGAGTAGGAGGAGTGAAGTATTCACCACTGGTTTCGCTAGGTAATGGTTCCATAATTGCTGCTCTATTTCGCATGATGAATTTATCCCCACCCAGTTCATTTGATAGTGTATAATCGTCCTCAAATAGTCTGGATAACGTGTCGGGTAAGACATTGGATATACCAGGCAAATGAACGATGTCAAAATCATACTGTAAGATGGTATCCATCCATGAGATCATCATGAGATTGGCAATTTTTTGTGTATGGAGATAGGTTAAAGCTTTATGATCAGTGTATAAGGTAAATTTAGATCCGTAGACATACTTATGAAATTTCTTTAACGAGAATACTAATGCGAGTAATTCTCTTTTCGTAGCTGAATATTTACGCTCACTTTTAGATAAACTCTTTGCGACGAATGAAATAAATTTCTTTGTACCATTAATTTCTTGATACAAAACTGCACCAATACCAGATAGAGAGGCATCACAACTTATAGAGAAGGGAGCATTCATGTCGGGAAAGGCTAATACAGTATCGCTTATAAGCGCTTTTTTCAAATTGTCAAAAGCTTTCTGATGGTTATCATTCCATAATTTATCAAGTGATTTTTCATTTCGTAAGGAGTCAAGTGGAGACATTATAGCAGAACATTGGGGATTAAGGATCTGAAATAATTTATGAGACCACAATAACGCATGATATCTTTTCCAATTTTGGGTTGAGGGAATTCCAGCACGTTTACAAGTTTACGTCTGTCAACGCTGACACCAGAAGGAGTTACACGAAATCCCAAGAGATAAATTTCCTTTTGAAAGAAACAGCACTTATCAGGATTCAACTTCAGGTTTACTTCAGTTAATCGTTTTATCAGCATATTTAAATGTTCTTTATGTTCTTCAATGGATTTACTCGCACAAACAATATCGTCAACGAAATATCGAACACAAGGTAAACCTTCTAATACGATACTCATTGTTCTCTGAAATTGTGAGCTAACATGACGAATGCCAAAAACAGTGCCTATAGGTTGATATTGAACACCACGCCAAGTAAAGCTTAATTTATGTGCATCTTTAGGATTTAACTTTAACGAGTTAAAAGCAGACTTAAGATCCAAGGTTGAATAGACAGTTGCACCCTTTAAATCCTCAAGAAGCTCACTGATAATAGGTAAGGGCATACGGTCAATAGATTTTAACAAACAATTAATATGTCTGGGATCATGACAGACGCGATATCCTTTTACTTGTCCTTTAGCATCAGTCTTCTTGACTACAGTTAGCGGAGTATTCCATTCTGTATTAGCAGGGGCAATTTTAGTAATACCATTATCGAGCCATTCCTTTACTTGGTCATCTACAATGCTTTCCATCTTAAGAGGGACTGGATAAGGCTTTCTATACGCGGTTACATTAGGTGGAGTATCCAAGGATACAACACTTTCAGGTATAGTGCAGAATGAACCTTTAGGAATTGCTTGATTGGCTTTAATAGCAGGTTGAATGTAATCTAACGCTTCTTTGTATTCATTAGGAGGACAGGCTGGACAATTTTCCTTTAATTTGTTTTCAGCTTCAATTGATTCAAGAAGTTCACTCGTATTGTTATAACGCTTGTCAGCTTCAATAACGGCTTCTTGGGAATCATGATCATCATACGAAGTAGGAAGACCATAAATTCCAATTCCAAATAATGACATACAATCAGTACCAATACTAAATTGATAACTGTTATTTTCAGGAGCAAGATTCATAACCTCAAAGACACGTTTTATGGTTTTATTATTACAACCAACGCTTAATTCACAAGTACCAATCCTTTTTACAAAAGTATTCTTATCCGCAGACCGAATGAAGTAATTATAAAAATTATGCTTATTTAATTGGTCTTTACTA
The DNA here is from genome assembly GCF_025094135.1 of Mucor mucedo. Lineage (NCBI taxonomy): Eukaryota > Fungi > Mucoromycota > Mucoromycetes > Mucorales > Mucoraceae > Mucor > Mucor mucedo. The sequence continues at coordinate 134,912 of NW_026252331.1, read as the reverse complement.
ACATGATTTATAAACTTTATTTTAATATTATTTTTTCTACAGAACTCATAGTCCACCGAACTAAAATTTGCGCCGCAATCGAATAAGGAGAACGTTCTAATAGAATTATCAATAGTAATAGGAAAGGTAATAGTATCAGTATCAATGTTTTTAAAATCTCTTGTTACATCTTTTATATTTGCAGACTTACAATCAAGAGCTAAACGCGCCATTGACACATTATGGTCCATATTCTCATCTTCATCAACAGACGAGGAAGGCTCACCACCTCTCATTGCCATTCTTGACACCTTATTCCTTTGAGCTTGCTTAAACTCTTCACAGCGGTGACCATAGAACCAGGTCTTACCACAAAAGGAACAAGGTTTCTTACCAGAAGAGGACGAGGTAAAAGGTCTCTTAGATCCCGAAGAATCCTTATTAGAGCCGAAGTGGCTGGAACTGCGTTTCTTGTTGAAACGCTCATTGTCCTTATTGCCATACGAAGACGAGGAGGAACCAACCACAGAGTAGCTACCAGAGGAGCCGGAAGAAAGGTAATCGGAGTCGGAGGCAACAACCAATTGGATCATGTCCTCCAGTTTACAAGGTAATTTCGTACCATACTGAGAGGAAATAGCACCAGACGTTTTCTCCCTCACTTGCTCTCTCAAAGAACAGTAGAACATCAGTACCAGTTGGACACCATCCTTCATATCCGCTTGTCGACGCAGCTTTTGGAAACGAGCACCATACGCACGACAAGATTCATTGGGGGCTTGACGGAGACGATTGACATTAATCATCAATAGGAATTTGCGGTAGGGGGTATCAAAATGATCAAGGATCATTGTTTCAGCTTGCTTCCAGGTGAGGTCCTTGTTGTCCAGATTTTCGAGAAACCAGCTGCGATCGTCCTTGTTAAGACTCATGGGTAGGAGTCGTTCCCAGTGAGCGTTCAAATCCAAAGCATGGGCCTTAAGAACAGTACGAAACTGATCGCAGAAATCGTACACAGAGTCAAAAGACTCAGAGTTAGGTCTCTCCAATGGTGTAGATGTCAATTGAAGAAAAGGGAGATCCTTGGGGACACGAGAGGCATTCTTGTCATCTTGGACCTTGGTTGGAGAGTTGATTCTTTGATATGCTGTCAAAGCATCCTTGGCATCCGTGTAAGAATTCAAGACCGAAAGATAATCCTGGTAGGAAGCTTTGGTGGCAGGACTGGCTTCATCCAGAAGTTGGTTTGAAAGGTAAGCAGCATACGCTTGATTACATTTTTCTTCCAATTTGACCAAGTTGTCATTAGCAGACTTCAAGATGGCCTTAGAGTCCAGAGCAACAGGAGCAGGCGCAGCAGGAGCAGTATCCTGTTGGGGAGTACTATCAGTGTCTTCCTCCATGGGTTCAGGGTTGACCATAGGATGGGCATTCTCAGAGAAAGAGAGAGGAGAAGAACCAGCGAAAGAAGGAAGAGGAGAACCAGCAGAGGTGGTAGAAGTAGCAGCAGAGTTGTTTGACATGTTTGCAAAATTCAAAGTAAAAAATGTGATAGTTGAGAATAGATTTTAAAAGAGAAAAACAATAAAGTACTTTGAGACTGCTTATAAGTTTTATTAAGAGTAAAAAGTAGATTCAAAGATTCAGAGGGTTCTATTCTAACTATCAGTTTGCATATTTATATATGTTAAGAGAAATCGGATTATGAATTTAGTTTGATGGATAAGTTACACAGCACTAAAATAGTGCTTGTAGTTGGATATGATATAATGTATAAGAAAATAGTTCGTGTTGTGATGTAATAATGTATGGGGTGATGAAGTGAGATTTAATTTTAATATTGTTTTATGGTGTGATTAGTAACAACAGTAGGTGGATCACCACAGTCTGCTTTGGTAATCTTGGTAATCATGGCATTATAACTATAGGTAAATTATAGTGAAGAAGATGAAGAGTAAAACAAGGAGGAGGAGGGTCAATGAGCTAATATAAACCATTTTCAATTTGACTTAATGGAACTAAGTATATAACAGAAGAGAAGATTACGCAAAATGCAACGTACTTCACAAAATTCTCAAAAACTGAAAGTTAAGTATTAAACGCATTTCTGTAGATCAATTACTCAAATTTGAAAATAAAACTTTACACTTTTCGATTTTATTGATTTTTTTGGGACTATTTTGCGGTAGACAAACAAAAACCTTCCATATGAGGCTTTAATTTTTTAACAACACTTCCCCTGATTAATGAGATCTTGACACAATAAGCGTTTATTAATAAACTTCTGATGTTAGACGTAGAAGAGTGTCAAAAAAAAACTCCCACACTTACGATTACACTTATGTTTTCATTTACGCTTTTACAATTAGGCTTATGACTCTAAAGATTTTTTTTACATTAATTTTGGGTGCGTCCTGTAACCATTATATGGGCTCTCTATTTTGACATTTGTCTAAACAGTTGTAAGAATGTAAGACGAAGCTGCTGAAATGACTTTTCTCACATCTTTGCAGGCTTCGGTAACTCTTTTTGATAAGGTGTCTTCCTTCAAAATTTACGGCGCTTTACATTACTCTTTGCCACGACCCCGATTTGTTCAATTGGGTTAGGCCCAGGAGAGTAGGTAAGAGGATACACACATTTGTACCCTCGATAATCAATGTGCTCCTTTATATTTTATGCGTGTAAATAGATGCATTATTGTCACTATATAGTGACCTTTTGTATGTATGTCAAAAGCAAGCTCGACAAGAAACATGCAATTCGCCATAAAATTATAGCCTTACTTTTCCATTCGCCAACCCAATTGTATAGTTCCTTAATCTTTGCCAGACTTTTTTTCCAATAGAGTGTAAACCTCTTTTCTTTAACGATAGGTTACATTCACTTCTCATAAAGTTATAAACAACGTCATGGAATTGGCTCAATAAATGCTCGGTCACTTAAATTATAGAAGCAGATGGATTAGTGTATCAATGAAATTGATAAAACTTCTTTTATGATCTTCATTCAAGATACATCCTTAGCCCATTTTTTATTGTATTGTCAATAATGCTCTCAAGTCATAAATGATACTATTCTACCTGTCAGTACGCTGCTCGAATGTGAATACCTAGCTGCTTCTCTGCAGATGATGTACTGTCATATATTTTTCAATCTTCAGCTAAAAAAAAGCCGAGCTTTATCCTGGACAGTATAACAAACATAATTTCGTTTTACATTTACCTCATCCACGCAGGTATCCTCATCTTTTGGCTTTTCTATCAACATAGGAGAAGTCAGAGATGATCCACTCGAGAAGACTGTGTTCATGTATTCACGGCGAGTAGCAAATGTCTCAACAACAATGTAATTTATGGATTCAGGACCATCTTCCTCGTCAATAACATTTCCATGTCTATCTTCATATAAAAATATTGTACTAATGTTAAATTAGTTATCAAAATAAATGCCCAAAAAAAAAAAAAAAAAAAACCTACACTGCCGAGAACCATGGTGACACGGTTTCTAAAAATATACTTTGGTCAGTGACATTACTTTCTAGAAGGACTGTACAGTCAAACCTAAGGAAATTGGCATTTTCACAAAAATAATTGTCACTTTCATAAAAATGATTGGCCGAAAGATAAAAATAATTGAAATTAAAAAATACATGTCGAAAGCTCAATTATTTTTGTCACTGTGACTAAGAATATTTATCTTTGCTAGCTGATTAAATTTGGCACTTAAGTTGATCATTAAAAAAAATCAGAAACTGAAGATTTTGACTTGTTTGAGCAGGCCAATCAAACTTGAATCTACTTTTTAATCTTACGCTTAAGTTGATGTGGATGATTCTCTTTAATGAAGTTTGAAAGTACAAAGATATCTCCTTTTAATATCTCTAAATGTATACATCTAAAATTTTATGGTCACACTATGTGGTTATTATGACCATTATAGTTTATGTTAGTCATCCAAATAGTGCCATGAAAGTATAATAATTTCAAGTCTGATGCTTTTCCTTTAAAAACTAACAGCTTGAATTCATAATACCAGTTCCCGAGTCTATTGCAACATACATTATCTGGATTGGCATCGAGTACTTTTAAGTCGTACTATTTATTGGGGTTTTTTTATTTTTATTTTTATTTTGTTGGGCTAGCTGTTGACTTTTACAGTAGCAAACAGAAAATTTTTCGTATCAGTTCAGATTCCAAGTAGACAATAAATATAACAACAATTAAACATTTGTATTTAAAAAGTGATCAGCAACTGACTGCGATGGCAATACTCTTAAGCTGCAAACCTCTTCCATGATAATTTTGTCCAAATTTTGTTGTTCCAATAATTCAAGATATATAGTTGCCATCATTTCAAACAGGGGCTTCCAATGACTGCGCAATTCCCAACAAGTTGGTGTACAACTCGATCTTACTTCAATAAGTTTCCACTTGCCAGTCTTTGATAGGGTCAACTTTGTCAGTGTCAAGGTTTTTTTGATTACTTGGACGCCAAGTGTGCACTTTTGATCATGGTGTCGATACTAGCCTTCTTATTATGCTTAATAATATGAAGTAACGCACTGCTACACTCTGCCAATAATTTAAGCGTATCATCCAAAGAGTGGCTAACATTCTCCTTTTCGAATCCACTACTAGACTCGATAAAAAACTCCTCATTGTCGGTCACCGTATTTTTCCCCAAAGCATCTGCATACTTTCTATCTGAATAGCTCGCAACATAGTTGTTATTTTCCAAAGCAGCCATTCCATACGTCTCTAGACCCTTTTCACACCAAGAGAATTCGATAAGGTTTGTTTCCTGGCTGAAGTACTTAAACATTGGTATGATATATTTAACAAACGAAGTACGTTTGTGGTTATTATTGTTGCGTGTTAACTGCTTGCAATTGGAGTGGAAATCCGTGAGCGTATAACAAACGATATTCATGAATGTACGTGTAGTTCCAGTAGCTTCCAATCTTTTCTCGTGCTTCCAAAGCATTTCAGGAAAATCCTCCCTACCAGCTTTCAACACGTCATTTAGGAAATCAGAAACACCAGGAAAAGAATTAAACGATGTTAGGTTCTTTTGATCGTCGGAGCAGCGTTTATACTCTTCTATAACCTCTTCATTGATATCTGTCTCGCTGCCCATCAGGGATTCCATTGCAATATCACACCAATCCCTCATCTGCTCTCTATCAACATACTGAATCTTCGGTTTGTTTGGAGAAGTTGGCTCTTTTGATTCAACCTCAAGTTTATACTCTTTCATAAACCTGTCCTTCCCTTTTTTGCTGGAGAAATAATTGTATGTTTGTTGAATAAATGGCTTTATCACCGCTGGTATTTCTAAAGACTGTATTTTATTTGTCATAATTTTATACGGTGAGCTTTGGAAATGTTTAGACCTCCGTATTTTTTTCAAACGTATTTTTTTCATACCACATACAGAAACTCCAGCCAAGACCAGCAGGCCAGTATGTTTGCACCTATTTAAAATGCATCCCTGCTATTCACAGTTCGTGAGTTCCAAAAACTCAACAACTCTGCCTAGGAGGTCGCCCTCCTATAGCAAAGACTAGCCGCAGCCGCAATATCACAATATATCTTTTTCAATTTAGCTTCTTTTCAAAGAAACAAGAGCCACTACTAAACAAACCTTTTTACGTGATCGATTACTTTCATACGATAAAAGAAGTATGTTGAGGGAAAAGAAAAGGAAAAGAATAAAGTGTGTGAACCAGCTTTATTTATAGATAAACAAGCTTATGTCAGGATGATTTCATTTGTCTATTTTATCATCCATAATGTTTGAGCCTTTACTTAAAATAGAAACACTTGCAAACAACTCCCAAGCAAGTCAGTGCTTGGTAATTGTCTATACGTGTTTCAGTGGTAACTTGTAATGATAGTGAAGCAGATTTTATGGAAAACAGAAATCGATCATCCCATGAAGTTTAGATGATATGGCATGTCAATCGACGTGTATACCATCGCGTGATTCTAAAAAATACGTTTGAAAAAAATACGGAGTTCTAGAAATTGCCGAAAATGACGCATTTATTTAGTGAAAATTTAAGTGAACCGCTGCGGACGCTCTTACTAAGCTTATGTGTTCCCACTCAAATGTCGAAAAGTTTCACATTTCAAGATATTCTTCCATCAAGCTGTTGGAAAAAAATTCAACAGCATGCATTTTAAGATTTGCACATTATCTAGTTAGTCTATAACGGAGGATTTATTAAGGACGCACCCAACTGAGTTCGTCATGCCATACCTATGTGAAGAAAAACATTAAGTATGCAAAGCTTATCAGGGCCTTTAAATTCAACCCTGTTTTTTGATGTTCAATATTATTGAATACGGAAGATTTAAAATTATCATGGGGCTAAAACGTTTCATTGCATCTGTTTACGAGAAACCATATTTTATTTGTTGTTCCTAATAATACAATCCCAGTTGATTTCACTCCAACATCCAATGTGATACATACTCTCTGAGCCACGCTTTATTTTCCTTTTTATCCCTTTCTTTCTTATGTCTTTCTAAGCCGCGCATCGTGATTAACTATGGAGAATATCGATCATCAGCAACATAGTGTATCATCGCAACAACAACAACAATAACCGCAACAACTCAATCAACATCAGCAACAATAATTAGGTCAGCAAACTCAACAGCAGAAACAACAAAAAGAACGCCAAGATCAACAAAAAAGTACAAACAACCACTACGTAATTCAGGAAGGCGGAATTTATCTAGGTGGGCGACTCATCCACGGGTTTCAAGACAAATGGAAGGAGATCACATCTCATCCATGATCATTATCAGTGGTATCCCAAGGTTATCAAATTCAATTTGCAAAGAGAGCGATTCCATAAAAATCTCATCAAACGAGGATGTCGCCGAAAAATCAGCAAGCATTGGATACAGGAAGAAGTTTCTAAGCGCAGGAATAATGGAGGTGTCACCAACTCAAAACAAACAATTTCTGTCTAACCTATTTACGATTTAAGAACCGAACAAGCACACGGCCAATCCTGGACTGTCAGAAGTTAAATCAATTTACACAATGCAACCATTTCAAGATGGAGGGTGTTCATGCCCTGCAGGATATAAAGAACGATTACATCTGCAAATTGGATCTCGAAGATGCTCATGTAGTGGTTCCAGTCCACCCACAATCCAGACCATAATTGACATTCGAAAACATGAGCGTAGTGTACCAGTACAAATCCCTTGCATTTGAACTAAGCAGCGCATCGAGAGTCTTCTCAAAGTTGATGAAATATGCAATCAAACCGTTAAGAAAACAAGGCTTTCGTCTAGTTTATTATTTGGACGACATTCGTCTACTATCAAAATCAAAGATAGAAGTAGAGGATCTGTGCAAAGCAGTTACCAACCAACCATTTGGAATCATTGGGATTATAATAAATCGAGACAGAAAAGTATACTGATCCGATAGCAATCACGGAAATGTCTAGAACTCCGTATTTTTTTCAAACGTATTTTTTAGAATCACGCGATGGTATACACGTCGATTGACATGCCATATCATCTAAACTTCATGGGATGATCGATTTCTGTTTTCCATAAAATATGCTTCACTCTCATTACAAGCTACTATTGGAACGCAGATAGACAATTAACAAGCTCTGACTTGCTTGGAAGGTTTTTGCAAGTGTTTCTATTTTAAGTAAAGGCTCAAACATATTATGGATGATAAAATAGACAAATGAAATCATCTTGACATAAGCTTGTTTATCAGCCTATAAATAAAGCTGGTTCACACACTTTATTGTTCTCCTTTTCTTTTCTCTCAACATAATTCTTCTATCTTATGAAAGTAACCAATAATGTAAAAATGTTAGTTAGTAATGACTCTTGTTTCTTTGAAAAGACACTAAATTGAAAAAGATGTATTACGATATTACGGCTGCGGCTAGTCTTTGCTATAGGAGGGCGACCTCCTATGCAGGATTCTTGAGTTTTTAAAACTCACGGACCGTGAATAGCTGTGATTGCACTGTAAATAGTTGTAATCATGCTGGCCTGCTGGTCTTCTGGCCAGAATTTCTGTAAGTGGTATAAAAAAAAATACGTTTGAAAAAAATACGGAGGTCTAGACATTTCCCTCTTAACCACATCGTTAAGCCTTATAAAAGCCCAAGAGGATCCACCCATCTTTGTCCTTGGTTAATAAAGATGAAAGCCAGCCTCTCAAGGATTGGGATGGTCCCTGCAACTCTTGGTCAGGTATGCAATAGTTGGCGCATGGCTTGTTGACGACCTGTTCAAATGTCTAGGTAAAATAAAGAAACTTGCTGGTTTACAAGGTACTTATGTATGAAGACAAATTTAAGTATAATTATTAACACTTACTTCCTTATTTGATGTGCAACTGTAAAATGAGTGTTCGAGGAAACAAAATTTAGGTAAACCATAATCTGTCTTGGACAATATTCGAAGTATAGTTTTTTTTTTTTTTCAGTTTCGAGAGTTATGAGGATACGTGGAATAATTAAAGTGGAAGATGAACTATATATGATGAGCAAGAGAAATCAAGATTGAAGAAAAGGTTATTTTATTACTTCTGTAAGTATTTACAACTCTTCTTAATGAAAAGCAACAACATTTTCCATTAATCGCTCTGTTTATTTTGTGTGTTAGATTTTCTTTCTTGACTTCCTTAGTGCTATGCCTCATGTTACGATCAATGTTGCTGTTTCTATTTTTTTTTTTTTTTTGTATTTGAGCAAAGTCTCATCAGAATTTAACAATAATAATAAACTTAAACGAATTGGTCTTTCATCGTCAGAAGAGTCTGATAACAAGTACCTTGTATTAGTAAGCAAGCCTTGGGATGTCATTACATGGCTCGGTGGCCAATATAAGTGGGACATAACGTGTCGGAGGACACAGACAAGGGGGCCTTTGTGTATGAATTTGGTATGTTGACGTGTAATTTCAGTATTACAATTGAACCAGTCATTACAGGCTATCATCGCAACTCTATTGATCGCTTTGCAAAAAAGTAATCTGTTCCGAACTTAATAACGAAATACAACCCTACTTACAAAGTAGCTTACATATCATATGTAACATCATGTATAAAAATAATATCTCAAACCCGAGCGAAACTAATATAATCAATATTGGCCCACTTCATAAATACACCAACAATTAAATCTAGATATACTACCCTGTTGGGCTCATAAGACTTTACTAGACAAAAAATGGAACGGTGGTATCTAAGAAGATTTGATGGAGGTAAAAAATAATAACAACATTAATAATGAACAAGGAAAAATTGTCTACGATCCGATGGAGGATGTTCTAACACATGTTAATGATCCAAATGTAGTTCTTGAAACAACCGCTAGCCAGAAAACCTACTTGAGTGTTAAATGCCCTGAGAAAACTGCAGAGGAGCTTTCTTCCAAAAAACAACCGAAGCCCAAAGTACCCGATTCAGATAAAACATACAATTACTATAGTGACTTTACCAGGGAAACATTTATAGATCGTATGCTCGAAAAACCTGAAGAACGCGGATTGGTGGCCAAGGTTACAAAAGGCCTAAATAGCAACTATCGCACATCACTAAGATGGTGGAATCAATATAAAGAAACAGAGGAGATTCCAAACAAGAAACCCGAAAGAAACGGTGGCTCTAAAAGCTCATTTACTACTAAATACAACGAGTATTTACAGGGTCTATTGGATAATGAACCTCAGTTATTTTCGGATGATATTATGAAAAGCTTAACTGAACAATTTGAAGGTTTCACCATCTCTAAGTCGCAACTAAATAATTATTTACGCAATACAATGCTCATCACTATCAAGAAACCATTGTTTGAACCTGAAATAAGAAATTCACCAGAAAACATGCAGACCAGATTTGAGTGGTTTACGAAAAGGGAAGGACTCTAATCTTGATTTTACAAAGAATTGTGTTTTCATTGATGAGGCTGGATTTCACATTAACATGAGGAATAATTGGGCAAGATCAAAAAAAGGCAGCCCAGCTATTGTAAAACGACCAACAACTAGAGCGATAGCACATACTATTATTGGTTCTATCCATTCACCTAGTGTTGTTCATGTTGTGATGAAAAAACCTCCACCCAGAAAAGAAATCTACGAGTAAAAAGAGAAAAGCTAATAATGGGGCAAAGAGAAGCGAAGATCCCAATGATAATAAACCACCAAAAAAAGGCACAACTACTGCGCATTTCGTTAAATTCATGAATGCGCTTTTTGATATAATGGATCTTGATGAAAATTTAAAGGAAAATTATACTGTAATGGACAACGCCTCGATTCATAAATCCAAGCCAGTGATATGAAAGATTGAACGTAGAGGTCATAGGGCGATGTATCTACCTCCATAATCATCTGAATCAAATCCAATCGAACAGTTTTGGGGAGTAGCCAAAGGCAAAATGAAGCGTGATCGATTATTGGCGGTAGAATTGCTGATGCCTGTAATGATGTGCTCATCAGCGACCTCTATGGTTTCTGTAATCACTCAAAGCGCCAGATTATTAAATGTTATAAAAAAACATCATTCTAATATATATATACATATCTTACATAAATGATTGTTTTTAAAACGACAAATATTTATGATCAACCTTAAGCGCTAAATTTAATTAGCTGGCACGGATAAATACTTTTAACCAAAATGACAAAAATAATTGAGCTTGCGACATTTATTTTTGTCATTTTTATAAAAGTGACAATTATTTTTGTGAAAATGCCAATTTCCATAGGTTTGACTGTATGCGCCATTATTTAGAAAATATGCAGTTTTATGTATGTTTGTTGTACACGCATCAATTCGAAAAAAATAAAAATATTTGTTGCCTCGAATGTCACAAGGTACGACGACCAGATTATGAGGTAATATGAAAAATGATCACGTATTTAAGATGTGAAGCGTCTGATAGGGTAAAAAAAAAAGAAAGTGTCAAACAAAGTGGTTACAAAGTTTGCAAAATGTTCAAATTATTGCGCCATCCATGAATTTTTATATAAAAAGTCATACAATTTTTTCATTTACGATTCAAGCCGGATTTCGAATATATATCCTTCTAGATGGAAGATCTTGTTTTGCCACAAAAAAAAAAAAAAAAAAACTTGCTGTCTAAGTGCATACCATTTTGGTATCTGTGTGTGCTACCTTGTGGTTTGATCAAAGTGGATGAATAATGAAAACTCGCATATTAGCAAAACTTTATTGAGACCAGTTATAATAAGTAACACAAGTTTAGAGAATAAAAAAACAGGGATTATGTGGTACACACATATTAAACTAATTGGGTGATTCGTTTTTTTCTGTACCTTTCACAAATAGGTAGATAAGTCCTGCACTTTGTGTCTAAACGAGGGTATCGAACGACGACATAGGAAATAACAAAATTGCAAAATTGCTTTTGAATCCAATATAATGGACAATAGTTTTCAACGAAATAAGAGACTTGTGAGGTCTGTTCTTTGGGAACATTGGTGGATTCAGATGGGACAACAGTGGGCTTTTGCAACGAGTCTAAAACCTTTTGCCAAGCAATGGGGTCAAACACTTCACACTTTTCCTTTGTTGATGATGGAGTTGCCCAGGTGGGGTCATATAATGTTGAGTTCGCTATAATTTCTTCAGTGGTCATTGTCATTGTGTGGTTTAGTACGATAGACATTAATGCCGGTGCCAGTAAAGGATATGTACGGATAAGGTCTAATTTTTCAGTTGGTATTGGCAGGCAAAGATCCTTTTTCTCGTAAATATTCGACATGTCCCAATCTGGAAGAGAGGCATGTGCCAGATATACGTTGTTTGTGTTAGTGTTGGTAACCACAGGTGGATATAGAATATTCCAGTTATCGTCACTACTGTTAAATAATGACAATGAATTCGAAGGTGTTTCGGGAGATACAGTTACATTATTCTCGGTAGCTTTTCGTGGAGGTTGAATTCCCTCTTTACATAGAACTAATTGCAAACGAAGTTTGTCATTTTCTGCCTGTAGCTTTTCCATCATTTCTCTAACCCATTTAACCTCAAGTTTTAGCTGACTGTTTTCTGCTTTACACTGACCCATTTCAGCTTCCAAAGTGTTCATATATTCTAATAGAAAAAATTCAAATGAGAATCCCGAGTTCATGGCATTCAAAAGTAATTATACCTTTTCTTCTGTTTCTGAAATTTCTTGCAGATATTTTGTTTCTCAACTGTCTTCTTTCCTTTGAAGGCATCATTTTTAGTTGCTCATGAGTTGGTTCTTCGTCTTCTTCAGAAGGTGAACTTGTGAGATGTGAAGCGGCTGTAGTTTCAGGAGACACCTGTTGTTGCTGTTGCTGTTGTTGTTGAGATTGTTGCTGAGTCAGATCGAGGTTTCCATTCTGAGTCATTAGAAAACTTAGTAATTCGGTAGAAATGGGTTTGCTGGTATCCTCATTAGTATCGGGCTGTAATATCCAGTCCAAGATGGGATCACTGTGTGTATTGTCGTTATTGTTCATGTCGTTGCAAGGGTTAGGGGCAGGTTACTGGTTTCTTGTGAGAAAATCTGACCGAAAATCTATCATTAAAATATAAATAGTCACATTTTTCCTTTTTTCTTTTTATGTCTAAAATGGACCATTTGTACCCCAAAAACCATAAACGTGGTGTCGAAAGATAAGGAAGGGAAAGCATATATTTTAATTGTACATTATAATATTGAGGGTTTCTTATTGGCGCGATCCATCGATGTTTGATCAATGGTGAATATTTGTACTGGTATGAAATAATTTGTAGCACCTGTTTGTTTGGTTGAAAGAATTACCAATAATGGACTTTATGGTCGCACAAGAGACGGACAACCTATACATGGCACCTTATTTCATATTCAGAACAAACTAAATGCATTAACGAATTCGAGATTTTATTTTATTTTGTACAATATGCCTCGAAAGGGCTCTCTTAAACGATAGTGTCATTTGACGATCTGATTTGTATAAATAACCTTTTTATGTAAGGATTAAAAGTCCGGATTGTTTTTAGCCATTTTAGTCGGATGTGTAAAAAGATGTAATCACTCAAGTCGATTGCGCAATAAAGGTTGTACGAAATACAATAAGTTATAATGCAATCCATTTCGTATAAATAGCGATAAAGTTTGGGCAAATTTTTATTTTTTTAATTCTTAACAAAGATCTTTATATTCATAAATGACTAATCGTTCTTCTGCTCATGCAGCAGATATCATTATTGATTACGAAGAGGACTCTTATAGAAAGCAAACACAAGAATTCTTCCATGATTTACCCCACAATATCCAACAATACATTATAAACTTATTTCCTATCGCTAGTTGGATCCACCGTTATAATCTTCAATGGCTTCTTCGTGATTTAATCGCTGGTGCCACTGTTGGTGTTGTCATTGTTCCTCAAAGTATGGGTTATGCTAAAATTGCTCAACTCTCTCCTCAATACGGTCTTTAGTAAGCTACTTGTCTTATTTATCTTTATTTTTTAAATCAATCAATCTAACCAATCTCCTTTTTTTTATAAATAGCACTGCTTTTGTTGGTCTCTGTGTTTATTGTTTATTCGCCACATCTAAAGATATTAGTATTGGTCCCACTGCTGTTATGTCATTACTCGTTGGTCAAACTGTCACTCGTATTACTTCTGTTCATGAAGACATCACTGGTCCTGAAATTGCTGTTGCCTTGTCATTATTGACCGGTGCTATTGCCATGTTTATCGGGCTTGTACGTCTTGGTATCGTTGTCGATTTCATTCCCGCTCCTGCTATTGCTGGTTTCATGACAGGTTCAGCTATTACTATTTCTATCGGTCAATTTCCTAAGCTTTTTGGTATCAAGACTGTCAACACACAAGATTCATCTTACCTTATTTTTGGAAACTTCTTTAAACACTTGCCTGATACCAAACTCGATGTTGCATTCGGTTTAAGTGCTCTTGTTTGGTTATACGGTGTTCGCTTTGCCTGTCAATATCTCACTAAGCGTTATCCCAAGTATTCTACTACGCTCTTCTTTATCAGTATTATGCGTAATGGTGTTCTTGTTGTCTTTGCTACCTTGATTGCATTCTTGATGAATATTGGCAAATCTGTCTCTCCCATTAGTATCTTAAAGACTGTACCCCCTGGATTCCAAGCTATGGGTGTTCCCGCAGTCTCTACTAATCTTGTATCTGCTGTTGCTAGTTCTTTACCTTCTGGTGTTGTTATTTTAATTCTTGAGCATGTTGCTATTTCCAAGTCTTTCGGTCGTATTAACGATTATACTATTGACCCCAATCAAGAAATTATCGCTATTGGTTTTACTAACATTTGGGCTTCTTTCTTCGGTGCTTATCCTTCCACTGGTTCTTTCTCCCGTACTGCTATTAAAGCCAGATCCGGTGTTAAGACCCCCATTGCCGGTATCTTTTCTGCTATTATTGTTTTATTAGCTCTTTATGCTTTAACCCCTGCTTTTTACTTCATTCCCGATGCCACACTTGCTGCTGTTGTCATTCATGCTGTTGCCGATCTTGTCTCTGGACCATCCTACATTAAACGTCTTGCCAAAATCTCTCTTTGGGAGCTTTTTGTCTTTGTAGCTGGTGTGATTATTACTTTCTTTACCACCGTCGAATACGGTATTTATGCTTCTGTCGGTCTCTCTATCGTCATTCTTTTAGTCCGTATTGCTCGTCCCAAATTCTGGAGTCTCGGTCGTATTCCTCTTTCTTCTTCCACCGGTACAATTCAAACATCCAACGAAAAATCCGATCTTATCGAACAACAAAACTATCTTTATGTTCCCCAAAACCATCCTTCTCTTGGAAAGCTCGTGGAAGATCTCCCAGCTGGTATCTTGATGTGTCGTATTGACGAGTCTTTTACCTATCCCAACTCCAGTTATATTGCTGATCGTATCATTGCTTACTGTAAGGAGCATACACGTCGTGCAAACGTTGTTCTTAGCAAAGGTGATCGTGCCTGGAACGATGATGCTAATCCTGTTCGTGATGCAGCCCGTGCCAATCTTCCCCGTCTCCATGCCTTGATTATTGATTTCGCCTCTGTCAACCGTCTTGATTCCAGTGGTCTCCAAGCTATTGTGGATGCTCAAAATTCCTTAAACCGTTATGCTGGACAACATGTTGAATTCCATTTCTCAAACATTCTCCATCCTGCCATTCGTAAGTCTCTCATTGTCTCTGGTTTTGCTAATCAACCTCGTGCTGGTTTTGACGATGAGCATGAAGCCAATGAAAAAGAAATTTTGCCTATTGTTCCTGCCTCCAGAGACGGGCCTGTTCAACGCCACCAAACTAATCACACCAGTACTTCCACTACTGGCGATGATATCGAAGAAGCGGTCGAAACACATTATGCTCAAGATAACAAGGAAGGCAAGACATTTAATTCTTCGGATGAAGAGTCTGTTACCACTGCTCATTCAATTTATCTCCCCCGTGATCGTTATCCTTTCTTCCATTGGAGTGCTGATGAAGCTGTTCGAACCGCTTCAAGAAGTATCATCAACCGTCCTGAAGAAAGTTCCACTGTTGCCGTCGATCATGCTGAACCTCAGCATTAAATTTCAACCTTCCACCCCACTCATTTTTTTCTGTTCTTTACAATCTTTTATTATATCACTACTACTACTTAATCCACTTGTACTCTAAACAAGAAATGTACTTTTATTCTATACATACATTCACACTATTTGCATATCTTAAATAAATCTTTATTATTATTTTCAATTCATATTTTTTTGTGTTATTTTGTGCTGTATCTAAATGCTATTGTTATTAAGAGTATTTTAACCACTATTGTTTAGAGCGGTTTTTTTTAGAGTTAGCTTGAGCTAAAAATTGATCTATAGTAGCATTTGTACTGTGAAGCTGAAAAACGTTTTATTTTGACTTAACTTCGTGCAACCACAATATATAAAAAGGTTAAAAGCATTTGTTTAGCTCTCTTTACAAACATCAATCTCGACTGACTTGTATTTCATGTAACAAAGATTTTTGTATTCAAATATTGACAGGTAAATTTATTATTATTATTATTATAGTACAAGTGTTTTTTTTAAAGAAGAAAAGGGGGAATAATCATTCAATTTAAATAATGTTTGAAATCAACTTTTTAAAGAAACTCTCGTTCTTATTTTGGTCTTTTTCAGCATCCAATTCTTCTACAGTGAAATATCTAACACCAGTGTCAAGATCAATTTCATCCAGAGGAATCAATCTAGATTTGGTCCAGTATTTAAGACCCAGGAACCCAAAAAGAGCAATCAGCGCACCAGCATAAGATCCTACTAAACCAATAGCATCTGCAGGTACAAAATAGGACCAACCCGAAATCAAGATGATGACAATACAAACAACCATCACCAAAATGTTCATCGAAGGGTGACCAGGGGCCATATATGGTAACTGGTTTAAGTCTTTTCCTTGGACAAGCAATGCCTTTCGGAATCGATAATGAGATAAGGCAATACCGAACCAGGTAATCAAGCCAGCAATACCTCCCAAAGACGCCAACACCATAAAAAGCGCTGAGCCAGGAATCCAAGAGGTTAAGAAACAGACAAGTGACACAGCACTGGTACAAATTAAAGCATAAATTGGTACACCACGACTATTGACATATGCTATTTATTTGGGTTATCGTTAATTTTCAATCTTTATATTCTGTTGTCTCATTCTCACTTACCAAATTTTTTATGAGCAATACCCTCATTAGCAAGTGCGCAAAGAGTTCTAGTTGTCACATACATGCCACTGTTACCACAGGAGATGAACTACGAAAAGAGGGTAAGTAATTAGTAACACAAATAGGAAGATCATAAGGGCGCTTACAGTAATCAAGATGACGGCGTTAACTACACTGTCAGCGCCTTTTAATCCAGCCAATTGGAATACCAAAGTGAATGGTGAAACAGTAACATCTCTTCCGCTCAAACTAAGATTATGAGGGTCATTCCAAGGGATTAGCATACCCATAGTAAATACAGAAAGCATGTAGATAAAGATGATACGGAAGAAAACATTCTTGACAGCTTGAGGAATAGCCTACATAAATTATGTGTGAGTGTTTTTTTATAAAGCCAAGGGAGACTTTCGTTTTCTTGTACCTTTCTTGGATTATCAGATTCTCCGGCAGAAACACCGACAATATCTGTACCTGTCATACTAAGTGCAGCTAGTACCAAGGCATTAATGACACCGAGAACACCGTTGGAGAAAGCTCCAGGATCTTTCCAATATTTGAAGCCATAAACAGTACCACTTTTTTTTTAAAAATAAAAAAGGCAGTTTTGTCAGTATTTTCGATGCCAATCTTATAAAAAAAAAAGATATTTACCCAATAACACCACCAGAAGTTAAACAACCCACAATAACGAAAACAATGACACAAATAATTTTGATTAAACTGAACCAATATTCAGCTTCACCCCAACCTCTGGCACCGTATAAATTCATGGCAAACATAAGAACCAAAAATATACCCGACCCTATTTTAATTGTTTGTCAGTATAAAAAAATACATGGTATATTTCCAAAAATACTTACAAGCCCAATCTGGAACTGCTTCTGTCCAAAATCTCATAACAAGCGGGATAGCTATATATATATATAAAAAAAAGATGCAACATGTTACTGAAGAGTTACACCAAGGTTATTTTTATCCAATAATCACTAACCGACTAATTCTGTAAAAAAAAAAAAGTGTCAGAAAAAAAAAAACTAATAAATTAAGCATTGATATTTACCAACTGCAACAATAATAGACCAACATGCCTAAGTAAGTTTTAAGTCAGAAATAGATGGAGACATTCTATGATAAATACCTACCCAATAATTATAACCGATGATAGAACCAAAAGATTTATCAACAAAACGACGACAGTAAACAGTAAATGAGCCAGAAATCTGAAGATCAAAAAAACCAAAAATTAGAACCCAGTGATATTTTCCATGAATAAATGTTACTTTACAGGAATATATGCAGCCATTTCACCCAGTTCAACAGCTACCCAATACACCACGAAACCAATGATAACATAAGCAACTAAAAGACCAGCAGGACCTAATATATTCTACAATTAGGACTTTTTTTTATAATTTTTTTTTTTAGATCCATATAGTTTTCTTACCGGCTTTAGCAAGATTGGCACCAGATGATAAGAAGAGACCTAAAATAAGAAAAATATTAAGCTAGGAGAAAAACAAAAATAATGCGTATAAATGCATACCTTGACCAACAACACCTCCTATGGAAATCATCTGTATATGTTGATTTATGCATTAGTACACAAAATTCTGATTACGTATACAAACAAAACTTTTTTTATATTTACAGCTAAATGTCTTGATTTCAATGTTCTTTTCAAGCCTTTATCACTGTCATTTGGATTCAATGAAGAGATATCACTGGTAGAGGAAGAGGAAGTACCAACTTTTAAAGTTTCGGTTTGTTCCTTTGTCGATACCTCGACTTTTGAATTATTCGTTGCTTTGTACATAACGAAGAAAAAAAAAGAAAAGAAAATTTTTTATTTAAAAAAAAAAAAAAGTTTTTTTTATTTTATAGTCCATTAAAAACTTTATTGCCCGCCCTTGATGGGTTTTTTTAGTTTAGAATGTAATACAATACAATGTTTGATTTACTGGGATCTGTCTAGACAATATGTTTTAATCATGCTATATTATTTCTAGTCACGGATCATTATATACATTTTTTTTTTTTTTTTTTGCAGGAAATACATGTCAAAATTAGACTTCATATGTTTACTTTTTTTTCATTTAATTATTATTTTCATATATTCAAGTTGCGTTGCATTCATAATCTACATAGACTAGCAGAGCATTCATAATATTCGTCATTCTTATCCCATTGACGTGCTTTATTTTGTAACACAATGAATATAGATATGAGAAAACAATTTTCAAATATTGCGTCTTTCAGGTAACACCAAAACTAATCATAAATGCATAAAAAAAAAGAGCCGTGACTTTTGACTAAACAGATCAAATGAACGCAGATCGATTTACACCTTTATTTTTATATTTATTTTTAAAAAAAACAAGATGGTATTACAAGTACAATCTGGAATGTTTATTAATCTATTTCTAATAATCGCTTCATACGTTCATATACAGCAAAACTAACGGCTACCATGGGAACGACTTTAACATAGCCAATGCTTAGGCCAACATAGAAACCCTTAAAGCCCTTCACTTTATAAATATCGTTTGCTGTATCCATGAAACTCACAAATTTGTTGGGATTGAGTAAGCCTCCTACTTGCATACGTCTCCGGATGACTTCTAACGGGTAACTACTCGTCTGTGCCACTAACCCCGCAGTACCACCACATAATAATTCAGCCCATGTCTTGAGCGGTGGTTTGTCCAACGCTTTCTGTTGTTTTGCTGTGACTTCAACATCATCGTCGGTCGGATCATAGTTGAAATCGAGAGGAGCTCGTGTAACGGGAGATACAATGGGATCAAATCGACAGAGTTGAGTCACAACATGATAGGTCCAAAATGATACACCCGCATAAGGGATCATGCCTGCTACTGTTGGGAAGAATCCTCGGTAGAAGTTCAAAATATGGAAGCGACCGTGCTTTCTATCTAATGCAGCTGGTTCGTTATATATTTGTCTCACCATGCCTGACAGTGTAGGTCGTTCTTTCCCAGCCTCTTTTACGTCATAGGCTAATCTGACCCGAATGAGATCTAAAGGGTATGTAAAGAGGACAGACGTCACACCTATATCAAATATAACTAAGTATTCATATCTATTTTTTTTTTTTTTTTTTTTTTTTTTTTTGCATTAATTTTATTTACCAGCTAAAGATCCAGCTATGAATTGTCTTGTGGATGTTTCTTGCGCTCTTGTAGGCATCAACAACTGCAATAATACCTTTAATGTCAATGCTGCACATCAATTATGTGCCAATATATACTTACGGCACGATACTGCTCATAGGCTACGAATTTGATAGCTGCATAAGGAAAAATACGGAGTAATGTAACAGAATGACCTTGAAAGAGACCCAAAATACCAGTCTGTTGATAAATAGCATGTCCCGCTTTAAACGCACCGGTGAATGAGCCTATTATTAAAAAATTATAATTAAGAGACCGTGTTTATTACATAAAAAAAATCGCGAGTATTACCTGCATACTTTTCAAAAATTGGGTTTCTGGATTGGAACAGGATCTTTATTCTATCTAATGGAGCTATACTTGTCTTTGCCTTGAGAAAAATAATAAGCACATGTTTCACATTGTAATCTCCTTTCAATTACCATGCAACCAGCAATGCCACCTGCTAGACCTGACTTGATGACAAAATCCATTGTTTGAGCTTTTTTCTTTTCGTCTTTGACCATGCTTATACAGACAGAAATGAAAAAAGGGAAAAGCTCATGACTAAAAAAACAGGTACACGAGGAAAATCATTTGAGTCTGCATACGCAAGTCACATAAAGTCAGCCAAAATATATAAGTCAATACGCAGTTTTTTTTTTCTTTCTATTGCTGTTCGTTTACTCATTGATACAGAAGCTACAACATGGGTTCTTCCGATCTTAATTTAAAAAAGTCATGGCATCCCGCCACGTTCAAAAATCAGGAGCGAGTATGGAAGGAAGAGCAGAAAAAGAAGGAGGAAGATACAAAAATCGAACAAATGAGAAAGGAATTAGCCGAAGAAAGACAGCTTCAAGATCTCCAACGTATGCAAGAAGATGCAGGCACAAAGTAATAGTTTTAATCTATAAAAAAAAACCTTGTAGCATGCTTTACTAATGTTTTATAAAAGACAACGTTCGAATAAATTAGATTGGATGTATGCATCACCCAACGCAAACTTGAACGGAGCTGCCGATGATACCATGGAAGACTTTTTGTTAGGAAAGAAAAACGTCGACGAATTGCTTCGTGCTAAGCAAAGACAAGAAATTGTAGGTTTTCATTATTCATTTAACGTGGCATGTCCATTCATCCGTTCTTTTTTTTTTGTCATGTAGCAAGCAGCTACCACAGCTGAAGAAGAAAGATTCACACTCTCCAACTCCAACGCAAACACTGAACGTGACATTCAGAGTAAGATTCGTGAAGATCCTTTATTAATGATCAAGAGACGTGAACAAATGGCCCTGAAGGCTATTGTGGATAATCCTTTAAAGTTAAAGGAATTGAAAAAGAAGGAAAAGAAGAGCAAAAAGGAGAAGAAGAGCAGTAGTAAATCATCACACCGTCACCACCGTCACAGATCTTCAGAACGCAGTGAAGAACGCTCCAGCAGAAGGGATGAATATAAAAGTAGCAGTAGCAGCAGAAGGGATGATTATAAAAGTAGCAGCGGCAGTAGTAGAAGGGATGATTATAAGAGTAGTGACCGTTCTTCTCGAGAAGAACGTTCAAGGGGAGATCGCTCTAGTAGAGATGATAGATATTCTAGTAGTAGTAGAAGAAGAAGCGCTTCACCACGTCGTAGATAAATTGTATATAAACTTTTTTTTTAAAAAATATCTTATTTATACAAAGTTGTTTTTTTATTTGTTAATTTATACACATTTATCAGAGAAAGAATATTTAGTTCTTCTTTGATAACCAGGTCTTTAAAAGACTAATTTGTTCCAAAACGGAAGACTTGGCAGTTCCACCAGGAGTGTTACGGTTTTCAATACTGGTTTCGAAACTCCAGACCTTGGAAACATCTTCTTCGAAAGAAGGATGAAGGGTCTTGAGATCTTCTACAGTCAAATCACTGAGAGATCCGTTACGGTCTTCAGCCATCTTGACAGCGGCACCAGAGATATGATGAGTCTCACGGAATGGAACACCCTTACGGACAAGGTATTCAGCTAAATCAGTAGCCAACATATCAGCACTTAAACTGGCCTTCATTTTTTCAGGGAAGATATTCATGGTACTTAAAACACCAGCAGTAATTTGGAGAGAACCGGACAAAGTATCAGCAGCATCAAACATGGGTTCCTTATCTTCTTGAAGATCCTTGTTGTAAGTACTGGGAATACCCTTATAGGACATCATGAAACCAGACATCTATCAGGTGAATTAGCAACAAATACTTTATTTTTTTTACTACACATCGACTTATACTTACACTACCGAAAACACGACCTGATTTACCACGTAATAATTCCAAACTATCGGGGTTCTTCTTTTGAGGCATCAAACTAGAACCGGTACTATAAGCATCAGCTAACTTGACAAAGGCAAATTCACCAGTAGAGTAAATGATCAAATCCTCAGCAACACGAGAGATATGAACCATGGTTAAACTGGCCCAGAAGAGGAATTCAGCAACGAAATCACGATCACTGACAGCATAAAGAGAGTTATGAATATAATCACGGAAACCTAATTCCTTGGCCAAGAAATCACGGTCAATGTTGAAAGCGTGACCGGCAAGAGCACCGGAACCCAAAGGTAAGACGTTGAAACGATCGATTAATTGTTCTAAACGATCAGCATCGGATTGCCATAACCAAGCATGAGATAAAAGGAAATGAGACCAACGAATAGGTTGAGCACGTTGAAGATGGGTATAACCAGGCATGATAACATCAATTTCCTTTTCGGCACGAGACACGGCGACAGCAATCAATTCTTTAACGTGAGCCAAAATCTTTTTGGCTTCATCACGCAACCAAAGACGCATATCAGTGGCAACTTGATCGTTACGAGAACGACCGGTGTGAAGCTTACCAGCAACAGAACCCACCAATTCACCAAGGCGACGTTCATTAGCAGTGTGAATATCCTCATCACCACCCACAATCACAAATTTACCACTTTCCCATTCTGCCATCACAGACTCTAATCCACCAACAAGTTGGTCGCGTTCTTCGTCAGAGATAATCTTGTTCTTTGCAAGGGCCTTGGCATAAGCAATAGATCCAATACAATCTGCTGCATACATACGCTTATCAAAGTGAATAGAAGCGTTGAAAGCATCCATCAAAGGATCAACAGCGCCAGAGAAACGTCCTCCCCAGAGTTTTTTAGGTGCTTCAGACATGTTTATGATATAGAAAAGTTTTAAAAAGTTAAAAAAGCAAACGAAAAAAACTAATTTTTTTTTCTTTTATTTATTTTTCTATGACAGACTGTGGATGACTCACGTCAAATTAGATTCCCGCTTTTAAAAAGGCTGAAACTTAAAAAAAAAAACAGACGATCCAAGGCGGGGTAACCCCCCAGTCACGTTCAATGATCTGTTTTAAGCATTCATGCGCTTGTGAAGGAGTGAGGAAATTTCTAAGCTTTTGCATACCCAGTGACAGCATGTTTGTTTAGTTTTGCCTACTTGCCAGATCTGTAGCAGCTGTCTCCATGTTTAGGATGTGTTGAATGAAGCTGCCTTACAGCCCAGCAATAAATGTGCCTATTTTGTGCCTGTTTAATACATTTTTTTGTACACACTCTTTGATTTATTCATTAAATTGTGATAAAATACATTTGTGCTGTTGTTGTATGTCAGTGTTAAGAAGGGCATACTTTCAACTTTTTATTGGCAAATATGAAAAAATGATTTTCCGACAGAGCGAAAAATAATAAGAGGCTTAAATACACCCTATACTGTTTGTTTTATAGAGTGGACCTTTTTAAACAAGCCTCCAATATCAACGCATAGTTAACAAACAAACGTAGTACCCACTGATAGTTGGCAGTATAATACTCTTCTAATCAATAAATCCTTTATCTAAAAACCTGAAAAAATAAAAATCAAAGTCCCAGAAAGGTTAGTGAAAAGAATTTTTTCCTGCCTTTAAAAAAATAAAAAAAAAATCTTTCCAGCAGGAAAAACAACACGTTTTTAGAGTTCAAGTCAAAAAAAAAAAAAAAAAAAAATGTCTTATAATAATCCATATCAAACACAACAGCAACAACACCACCAGCAACAGCAGCAACAACACCAACAACAACATCAACGCCAACAGCATCAGCAGCACCAACAACAACAGTTACAACACCAACACCAACAACAACAACAACAACAACAACAACAGCAGCAACACCAACAACAACAACACCAACAACATCTACAACAAAATGGCTACATGAATAATAATAATTTACCCAGTTTACATGAACAATCACCTTATCGTACACAACAGTATAGACCTCCATCTAATAGTTTACCAGTTCCACAACAATTAACATCGGAACATTATGGACAAGCGGCAGCGGCAGCAGCAGCAGCAGCAGCAGCAGCAGCACCTCCACCACCAACAACACAAGGAGGAGGCTTACCTTCCATGTACGAATCACGTAAAATTTATACCTGCAATGAGCCAGGCTGTACAGAGTATTTCGACCAACCGGGAACACTACGAATACATCAGAGGTAAAGCCAATATATTATTTAGATATGAATATGTATTCATGAACTATACAGAAATGTTCATGGTCGAGGTGGAAGCAGCGGTGGTGGCAGCACAGAAAACGATCATATGAGATCATCACAAAACAGACCTTATGTAATACATCTATCTATATATAAAACCCAGTGGAAATAGGTGTTCTAACAAACAATATTAGGTCTGTCCTTATGCGGAGTGTGGAAAGTCGTTCACACAGTATGGCAATTTAAAGGTAAAAAAAAAAAAAAAAACTTTTATGCTGTCTGAATGGTATTAATTTTTATATTTTTTACTTTTAGACACATTCGAGAAAACATACGGGCGAAAGACCATACCATGTGAGTACAATACATGATTGAAAAAAAACAGGCACTCATCTCTTGTTTAGTGTAATTACGATGGATGCGATAAAGCGTTTACTCAGCTTGGAAATCTAAAAACGCACGAAAAGATACATTGGCCAGTTAAACCTTTCATGTGTGCATTCCCTAACTGTGGCAAAGGATTTACACAGCGAGGAAATTTAAAGGTAAGTTTAAAGGGCGTTCTTATGTTGCATGTATTTTGTTTTTAATTCTTTTTTATCATTTATTTAGACTCATCAAACCAAAGTTCATCAAATTGATCCTCAATAATATAGATTACTTCTTTTCCCTCTCCTTTTTGCGTCCCAACCCTTTTTTTTTAAATATAATTATACAACTACTATACTACTTTCTTTGCTTCCCAATTAAAAAAGAAAGGACCTTTTCTCGATGTCTTCTTCATCCGCCGGTGTAATAGGTAATGACGATGGATTGACTCTTCTATCAAAATACTTGGTATGCACAGGAGGTGGCCTCAACGAAAGTATCTCTTCATTAAAGTCCCATGTGGAATCAATAAAATCCAATTCATCCCAACTGTCATCATCATCCTCCTCCTCCTCTTCTTTTCGAGCCTGACTTTTACTCATCAGATAATCTCGTTTATTCAGCTCCGGCTTACGTGCTAAATATTTCTGTAATAAATGATGGGATGATGCTCGCTTTAAAAATGGATGGGAAAGTGCTTCCGTCACAGACAATCGAAAGGCAGGATCCTTTTCAAGGCATTTTTCAATAAAGTCTTGTATCGAGGCAGATGGCAAATAACGTACTTGATTCGTATATAATGTTGGGACAGGATCATCAATGATCATGGAAAAGATCTATGTAAAGATATATATATATACATTTAAAATTAATCAAGCCAAAAGACAGATAGTAAAAATCAGATACTTACAGTCATAGGATCATATTCTGCAAAAGGTGGTTTACCACAGGCCAATTCAATACAAGTAATGCCAAGAGACCAAAGATCCACTTTGGTGTCATAGTCCTGATTCAACAAGATCTCGGGAGCCATCCAACAAGGCGTACCTACAAAAGACCGCCGAGCCTTTTTGGGGGTCACGGGTTTCAGTGATTCTATAGCGGCATCCATACGGAGATAAGTCGTATTCTTTGGCAAGTCATTAAGGTTGGTTAATAAATGGTTGCTGACACCGAAATCTGCTAGTTTCACAATCCCCGTATCAAAATCAAGCAACATATTGGCCGATTTGATATCACGATGCACCAATTCATTTTGGTGAAGGTATTCTAACCCCTGTGCCACCTGTTTCATTATACTAATATTTAAAATTAGATACAAATAAACCTTTAAATTATTCTGTTTTACCATGCAACAATGGGTTCTTCAAACCCAAGTTTATGACACCTTGAAAGTAAATCTTGACAAGAACCCGCAGACATTACAGGTGTCACTATATACAACTTGGAGCAATGAACAAAACTTTGATAGACTTCTAATAAATTGACATGTCGAGACAACGTCATGATTTGAATTTCCTTTCGTAAAGCTTCTAATCTCGCATCATCCAGCCCTACTTCTTCCAAGTTGACAGTCTTGATAGCAATCACTGAATTTGTAGGTTTATAGAGAGCCGAATAAACAGATGCCGTTGCACCGGAACCGATGGTGCGAATAATGTCATAATCTTCAGCGGCAGATGAATACCCAAACGTTTGTTTCTTCTTTTTAGAAGGTGACACACCAGAAGAGGAACTACTAGCGGACCTAAGCGAAGATTTGACTCGACTGACCAGTTCCGAAATTGATCTTTGTCTTGATAGAGGCTTCTTGGGTACTTCAATAGAAGGAATACTGGACTGACTATCCAATGTGTTGGATCGACGTCTTCTTCCACCAACACCAAACAGTTGGTTCAGTGAACCCGAGCGAGACACAGTTACAGGTGAATTTAAAGGTGTTAATTGATCCATATTTAATAAATGTGCCTAAATAATAGTAATAGAGGAATAAGAAAAGTGAGCATAGACCCCATCCTGGGAGCTGTATTTATACTATTTTACAATTCTAAATTATGGATTTCCCTAATAAAGTTAATTAGATGATTAAGACAACGGACAAAAAAAAAAGAGGAGGTACAACAAACATTTCATCTAGAACAACAATGTTGACTTTTTGTGTACCCCGGGAGAGGAGGATATAAACTCACTTGCCACTGATCAGTTACCCAAGTCACTCTCATTAATTGAATAAGAGGGGCTAGTATTCATACTCGTGGATAATACCCCTCTCTACCCTGTTTTATGTGTGGTATAATAAACAATCAATCAATAAAGATCCTGTTCACTCCCAATTAACTCACACGCATTTATTTTTCATTGTCATTAACTCCCTGAAAAAAAAATATATATGTATTCGATTTTTAGTAGCACATATTTAAGTGAGCGCTACTTGGACATGAGGAGAGTAAGAAAGAGGTAAAGTATTAAACATAATTTTAACTGATCTTCAGTTTAATTTATCATTAGTGCCAGGTTTTTTGTACAAGTAACCAGCATCTCTTACGTGCATGCAAATTTATATTTTGAAATTATTATTTTGTTCCTGCGTTTGTCGTAGCACACTTTAAGTTCAGGAACGCTATATTAAACTGACGACATTGTTTATCATTTTAAATTTGCCACCCAGTATCTATGGTACCATTAAAAAAGAGGAATCTTTGCTTAACAACCCTATAGTAGTTGCGAATGATCCTTACTGGGTTATACTTTTTTTTTTAAAAAAAACAAATGCAAAATACAATAATTTTATTGCAGTATGAACGTTACTTTCCAATTATATCCAAATCCACGTTGTTAATCAATAAGCACCGACAGGATTTATTGGCCCGTGTAAGCATCGTTCAGCTTATAAGATAATATACCGAATTATAATTTTATTTTAAAGTTTTGAAGTGATAGATGCGTCTACAATGGCACGCGATCTCAACAGACTCTGAATTTCTGCAGAGCCTAAACCAAACTCTACTAATATTTCAATTGTATGCTTTCCAACCTCCATGAATGGCTCCTCCAGCATCTCTGCTTTTTTAGCAGGTGTCCTGGATAAAAAGGGAGCTGGTTGAGGCATACTTGCTGTTCTTGGCCATTGTTCTTCATTATTTGTAGGAGCCGAATTAGGAATGGGGTCTGTGAAGGATAACACAGGGGTTACACAAGCATCTGAACCATCAAATATCAAGGTCCATTCCTCTTGCGTCTTTTCTAGAAAGATCTCTTGAAATCTAATCTTCAAACTAGGCCATGATTCTCGATCTAATTGGTCAGGCAAGGATGTCGTGTCTAAATTTAATTTCTCCACCAAAACAGAATAAAATTGAGGTTCAATAGCGCCACTTGTAAAAATAAAATAAAATATAAGGTTTTTTTTTTTAAAAGAATTTCTCCCCTCCCTGAACATTATGTAACTTACACTGCCATGTATTGATCATCCTTTGTTTTATAGACTTCATAAAAATGAGCACCCCCATCCAACATGTTGGTTCCTCTTTCATTACCCCACAATAAGCCAAATTGTTGCATGATATAAGGAAATGTAGTTAAATAGGATGTTCCAGCTGTCTACAGAATTTAGGATTAGCAAATATAATGAACCTAATAAATTCACACGGTATATTACAAGGTTTGCATCTATCACTTGCCCTTTGTTGGACACTGAGCGCTCAATAATAGCCATAAGTATACCCATAACACACATTAATCCTCCACCGGCAAAATCAGCCAAAATATTGAGCGGGAAAAAAGGTTTCTCACCTTGACGACCCATCATCTAATTCAAGCAGTAGAGTGTTTAGCTAGCTTTTCCGGGGGATAAAAAATCATGACATACACTTAATGCACCCGAAATAGCAAGATAGTTAATATCATGACCAGCCGCTTTTGATCCTGGCCCTTGTTGGCCAAACCCACTTAATCTGGCATAAATAAGACGAGGATTGACTTTCAAAAGAACGTCAGGGCCAAGACCTAATTTTTCCATCACGCCAGGACGAAATGGGTCTAGGATGACATCGGCATGTGTAAGTAACTTTATTAGAGTTTGGATCGCTTCAGGGTTCTTTAAATCCATTGCAATTGAACGTTTATTTCTACACCCAGAAAAATAATAATAATAATAATAATTTAATATTGCCCCCGCTGTGTTTACTATTGTTGTTTGTTTACCTTGATAAAACATCGGTGTTAAATCCCTTGAACTTGTCAATACGAATCACTTGCGCTCCAAAATCAGATAATATCATGCCTGCAAAAGGAGCAGGTGCAAGTCCTGCCATCTCAAAGACACGAATATTGGAGAGTGGTAAAGACATTATTTCGTAATGAAAAAAAGAAGAAGAAGAAGAGAGAGAGTGAAAGAAACAATTTTTAAGTCTCGTTTTTAATGCTGTACTAAGCGTGGTACATGTTTTGATTGGCTCCCCATGAAACACAACAATTCCTTAAAAATAAGAAATAATTAAAAAAAAAAAATATTTGTTACTCTTTTACCTCTCTTAACTTTATCTAAAAAGAGATGCGCGAAAAGCAATCCAAAGCCACACAAGAAAGACATGAGCGTATGCTTAACGAACTGTTTAAATTGCCCGGGAATGACCGCTGTGCTGATTGTACAGCAAAAAGTAAAAACCATTCTTCGACCACATTGGGGGTAGAGCAAGTATATTCAACTTTTTTTTTTTTTATTTGTCAGATCCCCGCTGGGCTTCCTACTCTCTTGGAATCTTCTTATGCATTCGCTGTGGAAGTCTACACCGTAAGATGGGAACCCATATTTCAAAGGTGAAATCAGTTAGCATGGACCGCTGGACGTTACAGGAAATTCAAGTTAGTAGCCCCCCCAAAAAAAAAAATTAAGGCTGGGAAACGGGAGAAGAGACTAACATTTTCTCTTAAAACAGCATATGACAAAATTGGGTGGTAACACGGTTATTAATAGCTCGATGAACCCAAACCCTTCGAAACACTGCTTACCTATAGCACTTGACGACGATCAGTAAGTATCAAACGTGACCACATACTACATTACTTATACGGCATTTTTTTTTTAAAAAAAAATAGTGCGATGGAGAGATACGTCCGAGACAAATGGGAAAAGAAATCGTTCATGGAAACAACTAGTGTAAATAACAACGACATACAAACTGGTATAACACAACCTGTGGAGGATTCAAGTATGAGTATTACTAGTTTACAACAAAAGGGGGATTCAAGTACGAGTATAAGCACTACGGACATGAGTACGCCATCCCTAAGCAGCACAAATAGTAGTCTTTTATCATCTCCTACTATGCAATTCGCGGGCCGAGTTGCAACAGAAACATCCAACAGTGTCAACCCCTTTCTCAAAAATAACCTATACAATCCCTTTGCGACGATCTCATCTTTTAGTAATCCAGGTAAGAAAATCTTTTTATATCTATATATTTTTTTGATTGTGGAAAGTAGTACTAAATAAATCTCTTAAAGTCACACCACCTTCCAACAACCCATTCACACAGCAACAACACTTTGTACAGTCCCCTTTTGATATCAGCTACAACACTTCTGGAAACAGTTATTTTAGTCAGAATAATACTTCAAACAACAACACCGGTAGCAGACATAATCCATTTTATCAATAAAAGCGTGGCATTTAGTACAAAAAAAAAAAAAAAATGGGAATAACTATCACATGAGCTCTGTTACTGTCATAAATCTGTGTGTAATTTCAAAAAGGGCTAGATCAAATGCATTACATACACGGAAAAAATAACGTCACTAAAAAAGATGAACAATAGAATGAAAGAGGAGGACTTTTATTGAATTATATGCCAATAGTTTTTGGGGTGAAGGTTCTTCTGAGTCCATACAGTTTACGAACCAAGCGTGGTAATATAAATGCAGCACCCACGATAAATCCCAAAACAGAGATACCTCTACTAGGTTGATCTTCTTGTTCTTTGGGAGC
Source organism: Mucor mucedo (assembly GCF_025094135.1). Taxonomy (NCBI): domain Eukaryota; kingdom Fungi; phylum Mucoromycota; class Mucoromycetes; order Mucorales; family Mucoraceae; genus Mucor; species Mucor mucedo. The sequence goes on along the minus strand of NW_026252331.1, from coordinate 104,173 downwards.
AAACATATCGAGCAACGTCTCATGCAGGTATCTGTTACGATACGTTCCCAACTCGAGATGTTTTTCCAATTTGTCATTGACCTTCTTTTGCTTTTCAATCACTAATCGCTGTCTCTTCAAAAGTTGATCTTGTTGTAAATAAGACTCCTTTTGTTGTTTAGCAAATTTCTGCTGTTCATGAACAAGTAATGCCTTTCTAGCATTAAGGTCTCTTGATAATCTTTTTTTTTCACGAGCCATGAATGCAAGGTGCTCACGGTGGATGACTTGAAGGTGTTCAGGAATGATTTTTTGTCCTACATGGTAGTCACAGTAAGATTCGGGATTTTCGATTAATAGTTGTACGTCAATAGATTCCTTCAAGGCGTACTCATGTAACTGATGTGCCTGCTTCTTATAATTATTTTCATTGTATGGTTCCTTTTGCTTTCCAAAAATTTGACGTAATACTTGTTGGCTGAACTCTGGTACGACTCGATCTGTACTGCTTGATGATTCGGGCTTGGAGGTCTTTTCAGGGTTTACATTGTTGGTAGAAGGGACCTTTTTCACCATGCGAGGACCGTGTTTATTTTCATCGACACCCATAAAAATATGTCTAATGACTGTTCCTGTAGCTCTTAAAATCTCCATTTGAATATTGAGGAAGTTAAAAACCCTAAAGATTCCCATTGCCTTATTTATAAGAAATTCTTTTATTAGCGTCATTCTTATTGTTGTCTTTATTTACCTTTAATTTAGTTATTAACACCCTCATTATTTGTATCAAAGAGCAACTGGGGTTTTTTTGTCATCAAAGATGAGAAGGTATCTATTGTTGAAGGATTTAAATAGTGGTATAACATTTAAGCCATCTGCTATCATTTTTGATAACTACATCTTGATTGAAAGACACCGTTTAATTATCTAGACATTGACATCATATGGTAAGATAAAAAGCAAGCTTGAACTATATATCTGCATTGATAGCCTTTTCATGTGCAAACACTATTACATCTAAAAACTTTTTATCTTTATAAATACCTTCTTTAGACGATATGCAGGTAGACCGTTTTGGATTAGTTTAGAATCAATCTTTTTCTGTCGAACCATGTTTTTTTGTCTCTTTGTCTTTTTGTATAATGAACATTAATCCATAAAAAAAAAAAAAAAAAAAAGAAAAAGAAAAAAGAGAGCTTTAAAAGCGACTGATAGATAAATTTAACCGGGGTTAAATTCCACTATAAGAGCTGCGTACATTTCCTTTTAATAAAACAAAGATAGATATACTTTCTATCAATAATGTTTGATTGGTGCGCAAAAAAAAAAAAAAAAAAAAAAAAAAAATGCTTGTCTTCAGGCCATTACTTGTTTAAAGAATCACTGCGAAGAGAACGAGGAGAAATACCCGACAATTGATCAGTTCAAATTTTTTACTCTTCCATTTAATTGTGGGGAAATACGGAGGGGAGAACCTAAGGTTTATCTTAACCATATTCAGAAACTTGTCCAGCACTTAATTATCAAAGAACGACGCATTATCACTCAAATTAAACTTGATAGGTCCAAAAACACCGAAAATAATTGTGCATATAAAAATGGGGCAACGGTTTGTTCATCAATGGATTTGGTAGTAACGGCGACAGGCCAACGAGAAAAAAAGATTCGAAAGCTAATATACCAAGGCATAGGTATTTTCTGAGATAGAGGTAGGAAAAAGGACCCATAAAATCAAATCGCGAATTCTTCGAAAAGGTAATTAACAGGTACCATACGAACTAGGAGATTTTGGTGTGGTACGGGCGCATATACTTGACAGGAATTGCAAGTACGAACAAAATCATTATCCTCTTGATTAAATAATTCGGCCATCAATATTCGTGGTACAATTGGACCCAAGTAGCGTTAGTACCCTCATGTCCATGTCTATCGTGACCATAAAACAACAATGCACTTCGATCCTCGATAATTGGAATCATAACACATCTCGATGAAGAGACCCTTCTTCTGTAGAGACGCCCATAAACACCCAATATTTAAGGCCAAGTCTTTTTTTTTCTGTTATCAAGAGCCACATTACCTGAAGAACAGTGTTATTATTGATAATAAAACCTAATAACTTGATTTCATTATGGAAAAAATCACATCTCTCGGAGTTCAGCACCATGTTACATTCAGCGAGACGTTTCAAAAACTTTTTCGATATAAACGAGATGGTCTTTTTTATACTTCAAATATATAGTAACGTCATCCATAAACGTTGTAGATCACGTTAGAAACGGTTGTATGAGAAAATGAACGCATTGAGCATACGCTCGAGAAGGCATTCAACAGGACAAAATGAAGCAACTTGTAGCTGCAGGCACCAAAGTATGTGGCAATTGTCAGCTTGAGGACATTTAATTCTTCTGCTTCAATAGCATGACATTCTTTGAGTATATAACAAGAGGAGGACCAGCAGTGTTTCTATCACGTCGACTACTGAAGGTAATGACCAGGTATCGCGCTTAGTAACCTCATTTAGGCTTGAAAAGCTACAATCATTCTCTTTTTTTTTCATTTGCCTTTTTGACATAGTGACACGGAAAAAGTCAACCTTCATAAGCGGCATTGTTGACATAATGTGAAGTACGCATGAGTTTTACTGCTTCAATCATTTTTTTTAACGTCTTCTTTCATATGTTCTCTTTCCGAACTTCATTCGCTTTTTCACCCGCTCTTGGTGTACCAGGTCCTTTGAGAATGTTTTTCAAACGTTGCTCATCCAACGACACTAAGGTCTAGTGATATTCTTCGGTCAACATGCTTGTCATTTTTATCTTATCTGTAGTACAAGGGCGAATAAGCAACTTTTTGACATGAAATTGTACTTGAGTACACAAAGTAAATAGTTGGGATAGGAAATTTGAAAGATAGGAACGTGTAACAGTTTCGAAACTACTTGGTTTACCAGACATGTTTCTTTATTTCATGTTTATCTTTTCGTATCAACTTCATTAGGTTAAACAGATGATTTAGCGCTGGTTGAACTTGTACTGTTTTTTAAAGAGTTCCATTATTTGTGCCATCATAGGTGTCATTCGATTCGAATTGTTTATTATCTGTTCAGATTGATTTTTTTTGTTTGGTTGAATCGTCGGTTTGTAATTGTTTTCCGATTCACCATTTCCTAAAAGGACCTTAACTGTTGTTACTTTTTCTAGTTAAAATCCTCTCTTTGCACCTCTTGCGCTTGTTCCAACATGAATGAAAGATTTAACCAAGAATCCTTCTGACAAAAAATATGGGTAGCAACTGTAGTTCTTGAGTGTCATTTTCTCCAAGGGATACGGATGGAGATTGGTAAATTGTCTTGCGTTACTTGTTCTACGACCATCTCTGTTGCACCATGAATATTTGCGGTCTTGTCATACTTTATTTTTTTGTTTCGAATTTTTTTTTGTTTAGGTCACATTTGTTGTACAAGTAAGGAGGTAAACAACTGCGGAATATGGGTGCATTTCATGAAGTTCGCCATGTATTCTATTTCAAAAGTGTTAAAATTAGCAGTTTGTTTTTCTGTATAGACACCATCATGTAACCATTTCTTGTGGTAAATACTTGTTCAAGGCTAGGATCTTGATTTTATCGACCCATTTGCTTGCCCTTTTTTTAGTTATTTTTTTTTTTAAAAAAAAGGATTAAAACACCAAAAGAGATGCTCTGGAATGATAGAAATAATGGGGATAGAAGATGAAAGAATAAAAAAATAGGTGCGCTTTATAGCGATTACATCTTCAAACACAAAACTTTTGATATTTGAGTTTACACAATGCAAGAAACGGAAAAACTGGCGTAACATAAATCAGCATAAAAAAAGATTTTGTTGTATCCCAAGTCAAATGATTAAATAAATATTACGTAATTATGACCGTAATCTAGTGCTTTTCATCTATTTTTTATAATCCCTTTTGATTTTGAAATAAAGTACAGACCATTAACTCTTAAAGAATAGTCTTCCAATCAACAGTTCTACAAAACGTCAATAATTTATTTTGTAGCCGGCCGTAAGACCCAAGCTTACAAAAAGCACTGTAAAAGGGCATAAAAAATTGTTTGGTTATATCTTTTAGGAACTCAGTGTTAACTATTTTTGTTTGCTTAAAGTATAGACGGACTTGGGTCTAGTACTCAATTTAAATAGGAATAATCAAAAAAAGAAGGCGCGTTTTAATCACATCTAAATATAAGGGTTACCTGTTTTTGGTAACTCGCATAAACTGATAAAATCTCATCTTTACATAATGTTTTCAGATGTTTATTTACATCAGACCTTTCCTTTTTATCAACAAAACTACCGTGGGAGCTTGTAAAATTGACGTAATCATTCACTAATCACTCGCTGTGATATATTAACAATACCCCAGATTTTTTTTCTTTTTTTTCCTTTTTTTCTTCAATTTTTATTAAAAATTTTAAAAATGGGTAAGGAATCCTCTAGTAAGTTCGTGTCTGTATTTAATATTAATGTCCTTTACCAGAAAAAACGTCTCTTGTCCCCTCCTCTTTCTCTTCCTTTCGGCGCCGGAGGGAAACCCCCCTCCGGCCCACCACCACTAGGGTGGAGTTTTGTAAGTGTATGATTCATCGTTTCTATTATTGTCTATTAACATCGCGTCTTTTTTAGTGCTCCGGCGGTTTCTCGCGGCGGGGGGACTCCTCCTTTCCTCCTTTATGGAGGAAAACAGGGAGGAGTTCCTCCAGGCTGATTACGTCCCTGCGGACGTAATCAGCCGTCTCTGGGAGACTCTAGCTCCACCTGCCGTGGACAGGGGCCTGGAGTACGATTTTCTTCGTCTCCAGGTAGATCAGGCTAGAGTAAGTAAAAAACCCACCTAAAGATATCAATCATAATTACTAAATGTTCTTTTATTATAGTTCTGGAGAGAGACCTACGGTCTCGATCCTCCAGGATTTAGCCGTCCATTTGGACGTCCTCCAATGGCCTCCCAGCCTTTGGAGGAGGGTGCCTCCACAGCCAGTGGGGGTGACTCAACCGTCCAAATGGGATCGTACCCTTCCACGGTGGTGGAGTCCCACCAAGGAAGCCACTCTGCTACCTCTGTTGCCAGCAGGGGTGGTAGAGTACCAGAGTCTCCTGGAGACTATTCATTCTTTTTTGCCGCTTCTCCTTCTCCTCCTTCTCCTCCTGCTCCCGCCGCCTCTTCTTCCTCCTCTTTCTCCGCCTCCTCTTCCGCGTTTCCTGCTCGCGCTCCTTTGTCTGGCTCTGCGCCCTCCTCTTCTGCGGCTTTGCTTCCTCGTCCTCGTCCTCCTCGTCCCGCTGCTCCCCGCTCTGCGGGTTCCTTTATTTCTTTGGCTTCTCTCCCTTCTCTTCCTTCTCTTCCGCCTCCTCCTCCTCCTCCTTCCTCCGGCCGCTCCTCTCCTCTCTCCTTCTTGACTTTGGCCAGTCTCCCTCCCACTCCCTAATAAACGCTTTCCTTTAAAAAAAAACCTCTTTTGTTTCTTATCTTTTAAAGTTAAAAATTATATGTCCAATACTTTTGTCTGAGTAAAAATATTTATTAGAGAAACACTGATAGTCTTTGCGATATTAATAGGATAATCTCGTAATAAACTTTCTTTAAACTTGCTACTAATATTAATTTTCTTGTCTTTTAAGGTCTGTAGAAAAACGCCACTGTTGTTCATGAATGATATTTTTGGCGTATGAAGTATGTAGTGTAAAAGCCTAAGTATTGGGATGAATAAAATAAATAAATAAAAAAAAGCCAAAGATTTTTATATTGGGTCAGACTCTTCTTTCAAAAAAAGCATACATCTTCAACTTAAATCGAGTTTTGAAAATGCTTAAAGAACACAAAAAATAATAAAGAGAGAGAGAGAGGGAAGCTCATTTGACTATTTTGGAAAATCAGATGGTCAAAAGATTTACAATTCAGACAAACCCAAACAGGATCGTGGAGTCCTCATTAAACACAAATATACCGGGGAAAGTTTAGCAACAGCAGATCCTGAAGTTAACACCCCATCCAACAATGAAGTAAATGTCACTTCATACCACTTAAATCAACAGGCCCAAAAGATGTTTTTGGAGGTCATCGCTGAAAGGAATGCGAAGAGATGACGATATGCAACACTCATTTCAAAAGAACAGGAAGAGTAAACTGATAATGACGAAGACAAAGGTAGGGAAACTACATCCACAAGTAATTCTAACTTCATAAGCAGTGCAAGAAACAGGGTCTATTTGTATGGAACTGGTGAAGGATATTTGAAAAAAATTGTAAGTAAAAAGAAGAGAAGCCGAATTAATAGTATGAGACATCAAAAAACGAAGAGAATGATATCCTACGCAAAAAGGAGCTATGGTGTATGGTATTTATTAATTGTATAAACAAGTATGGCGTTGTAGTCAACAGATTCTTTAAAATTCAATATAAAAGTTTTTTTTTTGGAGACCGTAGTACCAGTGTATTCTAATCAATGGCTGTCTGAAATTACATAAGGGGATAGGTTAGAACAACAAGAGCATTCCAGCACTTACACTTAAAAAAAAAAACTCTTACCCCTCAGAACACTAAAAAGGTTGTGTGTGCATGAATAAAATTTTTTGTTGTCTCTATATGATTTCCATCAAGTCAAAATAGCTAGTATTGTTTATTTTATTGAAGAAGGGAAAAGGAATGATTGTTTTATTGCATCAATTTTCAACTTTGAAAAACCTGAAAGGTAAGATATACATAACTTTTATGACATTGCTAGAGTCAAAAACCCTAATTTTACACTTTAAGCGCTACTGCTAGGCGCTCTAAAAATAAGTTGTTTTTATATGATATCAAAATAGCATGAATACTGTAGACGTTTGATCGTAAAAGCACTCTTTCATAACGAGGAAAGTAGTACTGGCGCTAATTTCATTTAAGAATAAAAAAGAAAAAAAAAGTTCTTTTTTTCCCTTTTCAGATTTTTTTTTTATTATTTTCTACCTAAATGACTCTTCATCTTTGCAAACGCAACCAATGCTTTAGGAAACATCCTTAAAGAGCCGAACTCGGTACCAACAATTACAACTACCAATTTGAAAGACAAACGCGTTTCAATGCATTGATGTCTGGCAGTGACAACAGTACTCATGTCCTTACTTTCTTCATGTCAAGAACCAAAAAGTATTAGCAGCCTAATAGAACGACTGAAAATGGAAACAACATTTCCAACACCGAGGCAGTTACCATTAAACAAGGTTCATACACATTGTTTTTTTTTAAAAAAAAAAAACTTTTATCACAAACTAATTTTACAAACAGGAATCTTGAACAACATAAGCAGCAGTAATGTCGAAGAATATGGAGATTTTAGCGAAGAAGCCGAAGATGTAAGCATGATGGTTGACGATGTAGAAGAAGGCGAAGCAGATGCTTGTGCTGAAGGAAATGTCGAAACCAGTTCAAAAATGAGGCACAAATCAGAGCAGACATGTATGCATTGCTTGCTGCCAGTTTTAGGCTCAAGGAAGGCCTCACTGATAAAGCGGTTGATACCCTTATTCACTTTTTAAACATCGCATTGAAGGAAGCCCATGATAGTAGTCAACCTGCTTTGCCAAAGTTGTTCAAAACAATTGAGACAACTTTCAATGGTGATTAGGATACTGGTGCTACCAGATATACCGTTTGCTAAATATGCCATTGAATCTCTGCTTCTGAAGTAACAAAGGTATGATAAACAACTTTCTCAAAATCAACGTCTAATTAATGCATGAAAAAAACACCCTCACAGCAATCATACTCTTTTGTCTCGCTGAACGGTAATGTTTGTTATGAAGCTTGGTATAAGCAGGTAAAAAAACGTAATGGAAAAAAAAACATCTTCAAGCCCAAATTTGTTTATCCTTGCAAGGTGCTAAAACATTCATATCAAGAGTTAATGCTTCGCCCGGAAATCGAATTAAAAATGGACGATTGGAGATGAAGGGATGTTGTTGAAGGAACGTATAACGACATATATGATGATAAAATGTTTAAAAACTTGATCGATAACACCGGTCTTCCATTTTTAAACATTGGGAAATCTGTTATGTGCATCGCGGTGCTATTTACATGTGCATCAATATTGGAAAAGAGAAGACTGATTTAAAAGAGAAAACGTCATTATGGTTGGGCTTATGTCTGTTGAAAAAGAGCCAAAACCGGACCGAATCAATACGTACTTGAAACCCTTGTTTGATGAGCATTTAGAGTTGGAAAGTGGAGTAATGATGAAAATAACAGCGAAACCTGATGAGATTAAAATCAATTGGGCTTTGTCGATGTCAACATGCAATATCCCAGCTTGCAGGGAAGTAGCTCATTCAATTGGGCATGCATGTAACAAGTGTGAAGGTAAATTCCCATTGGTTGAAGGTAAACCCGGTTTTTGTTGGAATTAACACTGTTGCCTGTTCTTGGCCTGAAAGATTAAACGTAGATGATTTGCGAGCCACTTTGGAATGGAGTAATACAACTACTGAGAGAGAAGGGGAGGATCTTGTGAAGGCTAATGGAACAAGGTATTCAGAACTGCATCGATTGGGGGTACTTTGATGCTGTGATACATAGTGTTATTGACCCAATGCACAACCTTCTTTTGGGAACATGCTCAAGACTTGTGAAGATTTGAAAGGAAGAAGGGTTCTGCACAAAAGTCAACATGAAGAAAATGCAAGTTCGTGTCGACTCGGTTACATCACCTGCTGCTTTCGAAAATGTAGACCAAATGATTGCAAGTGGTTTTAGAAATATGAAGGCTGACAACTGGAAAAACTGGTGTTTGTTGTATTCCTCTTTTGTTTTGACAGGTATACCTTATTCATCATAAAAGTTTTTGTCTTTATTAATTTTGTAATGCACAGGTATATTGCCAAAAGAGAACATGGAAAACTGGATGGATTTTGTAAATGGATGCAGATATATTTTGAAAATTGGAATAAAGCGACTCGAGAATGATCAGGCACACCAGCTCTTTTTGGATTTAAATAGGGTAGCTGAAGGTATATACGGCAACAAATGTCTGGCAATGAATCAGCATCTTCATGGGCATCCTGAACAGATCATTGAGGATTTTTCAGCAACTCTCTTTCGAATGTTGCAACGCATTTCTCGGATCATTTAAGAATAACGGCAAAAATATTGAAGTTACGTTTATGAAAAGTTTTGAGAAAAATACAATCTTCAGCATAATACAGTTCGAGCATCTAACAAGGCCGTTATATTACTATCATCATCATCGCCATCCTTCCAATTTCAAAAAGACATGGAAACGTTCTTGCATGAGAGGATTATGGTTGGTGGACGCTTCAATGACTGGGTAAAACGCCAAATTGAAGAAGGGTTTGTTGCAACCGAATTTGCTGAATCTTGTGTCAATTTAGACATTAATGTCACTGGGTCTGAGGCTCTTCCTTTAGGTGTTCTTCCACCGAAAGTTTTAACAAAAACAGTGATGGAGGAAAGCCATATGAATGTCTATTGGATTTTTATGATGCCGCATATCCAGGGGCTATGGCATTTGGTCTGCTGAACTCTGATCTTGTTGCTCCTCCTTTTGGAGCCAGATGGTCAACAACTTCAGTATACATAGAGAAATTTGCATCGATTCGGTTAAGTGGAAAAACAATCAACAGTGCCGAAACAAGATCACCCTCTGGTAGCTGTATAGAAAGTTTATTTATCGGTCAAAGCCACGAGAAAATTGAAGCTTAGCTCTACTTTTCAGACATAGACAAAGGGTTAGTCAGGGTAATGAGGTTTAAGAAAAGTATCATGTTTTTGCTTTTGTTTGATTTTTCAAGCCTTTGAATGATACGTTCTACAGTAACAAGTATAAGGATCAAGGATTGGAGGTCTGGCAATCTTCGTATAGTGACTTGTGTAGAGATTCTGCGGTTCATATTTCCCGAAATTGCTTTGGCAAAGAAGCCTTCAAGGGATACAGTAGATGACCATAGCAACCATATTGTTTTTATACTTTACATAGGAATGTGATTGATTAGTCGTAAAGGTAATTAAGGAAGAAATAGGTGATGTGTTTTGTATTAAATTATTAAACATTATTTTGAATTAGAAATAGAAAAAGAGTTTATTATAAAGTATATTTATAGTCTTCCTCGTCCCACGTTACATATCTTCTGATTCACATCCTTCATGGCTGGGAATATACCCATTGTCCGTCATTGTCGTAGTTTGATTGACTGCATTATAGTCAGGACAAATCATCCACTGTTCTACATCGACAGGTGCTGCTAAATTTTTGTAAAAGACCGATGTCTTCTTACTCCTCTCATTGATATTTTGTCCGTGCTCATCAAGAAATTTTAAAATATTCGCAGCCTGTAAATAGAAAAGGTAAGGATGTTTAAAATAGGAATCTATTTCAATTCGAATAAATAACATCTTTATTATCTTATTACTACGATACATGGGTTTTGGACATACAATGGCTTTTTATTAATGCTATCAATCACGTTCAAATGGTCGGAATCATTATTGGTCTCCTCTTCAGACATGTATCTCAACACAATGAACCGGCTCAATTGGTCTAAGGTCACATTGGTATTTTCAGTTTAGCCTTGACCGCTAGCAGATTCAATGCGAGTTTTCTTCCTTTCAATTTCCGTATTATGAGGTAACTTTTTTATGATACAGATCAATTTTTATATTAAACTGACGTATTTTTTTCTTTGTAAAGCTGTTGCTTTACCATCTTCTCTTCCGCTTTCTTCGTTTCCTCTTGATTGTCCTCTTCTGTCAAACTGGTATAGTCTTCCCACTATTTTTCCATTCGCGACGCAAACTGTTAAATCGAATTTTTATTTTCATCCCTTCAGATAGATTAATCATGCTTACCTTGTCGTTAAAATCAATCATTTTCTCTGTGATTTCAGTATATTAGGACAGAATACGTGCACCAGCTACATCCGTCACATCGGGATTTTTCCCTTGACAAGATTGGATTTCGACACTAAACTGGTCCTGGTCCTTTCACTTCCTTATTTGCTTTCGAATAGCAGTCTATTAAAAGGTCAGAGTTTGCTCAACATCATATATTCAATTTTACTTACTGTCAATCCAGGATTCTTATCCTTATTTTTCTTTTGGATCTCACCGAACTTTTCCACTAAAGTTGCAGTATTATCGGTACCACTAGTAACAGTATTTATGTTCGTTGCAACATCTCCGGAATCAAAAAAAAATTGGTTGTCTCGTCCAAAGTTCTGTCGACAACCATGTCACCTAGTCACAAGTTCTTTTTTGAGTTACTTTTTTCATACTTTTGATAGCAAGGTAAGTGAAACACGATCGTATTACTATTTAGCATAATTTACAGTTAAGAGCATCCACAGTGGTGACAGGTCATATGTAAAATAAAGTTTTTGGCCTCGAGCAACGATAAAAAAGCTTTTTTTGTTTTACCTTAATAAGACCTCTGCGTTTTCTAAAAATTAATGTTTAATCAACAGAAAAAAGCATTCCCTTCTTCGACGAGTTAAAAAATAATTTTTTTTATGCAGACACTGATTGAACGTCCCTCCCCCCCCCTTTTTTTTTGAGGAAAACGGATTTATTTTATTTTCCTTTTATTTTCCCTATTACATCTTTTTTTTAAAAAAAAAAACGTTATCAGACTTGTATGGTATTTATTAAGACACTGTTCTTTTATGTGCTATAAATTTATTATGTGTTATAGATTATGAGGTTGATCAATCATACCTCTGTGCATCTAAGGGTGGCCTGATATTTTACGAATACTTTTTTTACCGTTCTGTCTATCCAAAGGTATGGGGTTATGATTATAATTGATAAGTATACACAACTCATTGTTTCGTTTTCAGGGTCATAATAGTTCTTGTAAAAGAGATGTATCCTGATTTATAAACGTCTATCATGGTATGTGATATAAACGTCTGACTATAGTGTTTTTATTAAGCCCTTCTTAAAATTAGATGTCGATAGTATTAAGTCAATTATTATGGTAGAAACGTCTATAAAGTTCTGCCACTTTTTTTTTTCTAATGTCTGTACAAACACATTCTTGACTTTTGGCTGTTCAGACAGGATAAGAGAAGGCGTATCAACAATCTGAAGAGTCTAGAGCATACCAAAGGGAATATGAACAATCATACTGTCAGAACCGGACTAACAGTACTCCTGAAGAGGTTCTTGGTGATTTATCCCAACTATCTCCACTGGATGCCAAACCGTTATACACCAATAGTATATCAAAAAATGCTGCTCTTGCTCTATTTGGAATTAACATATGGGATGATCTATTTAAGGTTGATAGATTGGAGTAGATAATGAGACAAAGTGATGATTTGCAATTTTACATTGTCTTGAATAGTATGGCTATTGGAAAAAATGACACCTCAATACATAAATCTGTTTCAGAGCAGGGTTTTGCCTGTGACAGCTGAAGAAATGAACTTGTTATTATGCAGAGAGAAGATATATCCCCATTTATGTGAAAATGCTGATCAGCTCTCAGAAGAAAGGCCCATTTATCTGTTTAATCGAAATGCAAATGTAAGAAGTATGAATAATGCAATTGCTGATACTATGGATACCGAGAGTGACATTTATGTTGGCTTTGATTGTGATACTGGTGAAAAGACTATGGCCGGCGAGAAAAAGTTCGCTCTCGAATTAGTACGTGATGATAATTCAAGACATTCTTTATTAAAAAATCTCATCTTACTTAAACAGCTGAAGCTAAAAATCAATGCAAGATACATAATAATGACCAACATAAGTAGGGCAGATGGCATCGTTAATGGAACAACTGGTTGTATAAAAAAAAAAGAAACGACTATAGGACATTATATACCGCAAGCTTAAATTCATCTAGCTCTACGGACAATAACAAATCAATGCGACTTTGGATCAAGTTTAAGGATAAACGAAGTGGTCGGAGGACAAAGTCTGATTCGCCTGCAAAAAAATGAACGTTTTTGCATTTTTTCTTAAATTAAAATTTTTATTGGACCATATTTTTTATTTTTTATTTTATTTCAATATTGAATACCCCTAATGCACCTATTTAAAAATACCATTGACAAGGTCTGAAATGGATAGTCGGAATGATCGTCAAAATGTCCTGAATCTTTGGAAGTTACAGTGTATTTTTAGATGTATTATATTTATCGTCAATAGCTCACATATGTTCAGCAGCATTCCTAATACCCTTCTGACTAGATATATCTCCTCCCTTTTTTTTAAAGATTCGATACTCATCACTCTTTCGGTTTGCCCTTCTTTGTTTCATTCTGTTTCAATTGACACTCACGCAGTGTAGAAAAAACAATCAAAGGCACTCTCAGCATGGATAAGATTTACAAGAACTGCTATCTAACGTTTTAGAGACACTGGTGCATTTCAAATACAAGCAACTTCTGGAAGGCCAAAAAAGATCAATATTATAGAAATAACAGCGTTGCAGCGCTTATGCGTTCTACCAAACAACTGTTTAATCAATCAAGTATCTGATAAAGCACTGCGATATTTGGAATTGTACACGGTGAGCATGAGTAGAGTCAATATCAATTATAAGTGCAAGACCACCAGCTATGTTTCCAACCGTGGCAGGGTCAACCCCAGCAAGATTGTTATGATGGGTTTGCCTGATGGATTTGTATTACGCGAACAAGGGTGGATAATGGGTGACTGGTTAGACGGCGATGACGAAGAAGACAATGGTTATTTTTACGAGGAGGAGGATGGAATTATGTGTTGAAAAATGGACATAACACTCGTAATAGAATTTATGGCCAACGTCGATACCAACGCAAGCATTGATACATTAAGAAACGAGTTTCGAAAGCTCAATTTGAACGGATATATAGCCCCAAAAAAAAAACTATTCGTTAACGAGAAGCAAAAAAAAAAAAAGTTTAAACTTTACAAAGAAACATCAAAATTGGAGTTTGGAAGATTGGAGGAAAGGTGTATTTACAGATGAATCAGGATTTCAAGCTAGTAGTTGTTCTAGTCTGGTTAGGGTACGCCAAAAAAACCCCAGTCAAATCATGCTTGGCACCAAAGTCTCAAAGTAGGCGATCTTCCTTATATGTATGGGGTGGTATCGGTTACGACCGTCGCTCTAATTCGGTTTCACATAAGAAGGGTAAAAGGTCTAGTGTTCATATATATGAACTGGGTTTAAAGGACTTCTATGACTGCTCAAGTTCAGTAATTTTCATGGAAGGTAGTGAACGAATTCACGAGGAACAATCCTATTTGTGTTATTAGTCACGGCTCTACAATTTTGATTTGTACATCTGTCATAGGAACAAAAAAAAAAAAACTTAGATAAACAAGTTATCAACAACTAAAATCAACATACCTTAAGAGACCATGTCTAGTTACACGAAAATTTGCTCTTCGTCTATGAGGGCGTGGGGTATCAACCATCCGAAATTTTTCAAGACTTCTACATTCACAGGCTGGGCAGCACTGACTTGCTCCAAATTCATTGTTGTACTGACAAGGATTATTTCGTCCGAAAAACAATTTTACCATTTCATGAATATCGCACTCATAGGGTTCCCAGTGAATATCATTACACTTATATTAACATAACTAAATAAGCTCACAACATTTGGCTTTTACAACATCTAAATCAATACAAAATTAACTAGAGGAGCAAGCAAAAAATAATAATAGATCGTGTTATTGAAAAAAGGGAGAAAAACAAAGAACAATGAAATTCGCATGAAGCAATAATAAATGCACTTTTTCTAGCTCTCATTTTATATCTATCTCTTTTGAAAGAAGGCACATACCTCATATTCATTGTAGAAAAATTCAGAATGCTCAAAAATTATACGAAAGCAAACGGAAAATAATTGTGTAATTCAAAGTAAAATAAAAATTGCTTGGAATTAATAGGTAGCTAATTCCAGATACCCCTAATACATGCAATGAAAATAAAACTTTATTTTAAGTAAAAATATAAATGCCATGTTCTTGTTTGTTTGTTCAGTTTTGGGGTTTGACAAAAAAAAAAAAAAAAAAAAAAAAAAACGGGTTACCTTTTTAGGGTATCAGGTAAAGAAAGAAGTCTGGTGCATTCATATCCATTCTTTTCGATATACTTATCCAATTATATATCTGTCTCCAATAAGCGTGTTGTTCATGACGAGGTAGTGACATTTAATTTACCCATGGTAACGCAACACATCTAGATTGTTGATTAGAGAAAAATAAGGGGGAGGTGGGTGGGTGAATAACAACAATGTCAAGTATTGCTCGTTTGTGTGTATCAAACTAGGCCAAAAAAGAAGACAACTATACAAAAAAAAAAAAAAAAAAAAATTGGTTTAAACCCAATTGTTCAATCTTTAAGAGCAAACCAAAGCAGGCTAGTCTTTTAGATGAAGTGAGGCTTTAAAATAAGAGTTACATGCGCATGCAAAAGGTCACTTATTCGTGCCCTATAATATGATGATACATTTTCCAATGATACATTTTTTTTCCTACCTTAGCAGTATATCCATCTAATGATAAAATATTTATTTATCTTTCGTTTATTTCGTTTGTAGACTATATTATGCATGGAAAATTAATCGATTTTTATTCGATTATTTTATTCTAAGCGTGCACGATTAATTTATGAAAATAGTGTGTAACGTGTTTTTATAAGGGGGTTTCTCTTAAAAGTCTTTCAAATATCATGTAATAAGATGGAATATGTACGCATGAGCTAGTTACAAGGTGGAGCGTTCTTTTTGGAGAGGACCGTACAAAAAACAATAGCTTTTATCGAACAACGGCACAGCTATTTTATTATGTCCTTTTTTTTTTGTAGGGAAAGGCAGCGCAGCTGTCTTTCAAAATCTGAAAAATGTCCTGGTGGGAGTTGAGACTAAGGGGTTATTTTGTTTTTATTTTGTTTTAAAAGTGACGAAGCATAATGTCAAAGAGTTACATTGGGTACAGCAAGGCGATTGAAGTAGTTTTTCTCACATTGTTGTTAAACGGCGAGCAATTGGAAGTGTAGTTGTCATACAACTGAATTGCAGAATGGAAGCACCGTTGTGGTTGTGAAAGGTTGATCGTCAAAGACTAGTTTCCAACGAGATCTCCAGATCCCAAGTAATTTACAACTAGTAATGGAGACAAAAGATAAAGGAGTAGTGACAGTAGATTTTTTGTGGTAATTCACCATAATCAAGCGAAAGCAGTATAGCAAGTATTCTACCAGGTTCAATCAGCACGTCTGGAAAGAAGATTGATAAATCACTGGATCCTGATAGACTGTTTATAGGAGCAATCATACAAAAAGTGATTTAATGTATCCTCAGTTTGGGGACAATGGATACAAGCACAGAAAGGAGAGAATCGGGGATGATGTCGTGTAAGAGGCTTTGTTGCGTAACTTGTGATTACTCGCCCGATACCATACAGTAAGAATGTTTGGAGATATAGCTAGATCTTAAAACGTTTCTCATTTTTTTATACTGAATGGTGCAGGTTTCGGAAGGAATAAGGATTCACGCAAAAGAACTCCCAATTATTTTGGTTTATCTAATGTTAAAATAAGGTGGACATTTGAGTCTCAAAAAGAGGACGGAGATCAATAGGCTCAGTAGACTTTATACTGGTACCCAAGAGACGACGAAAGTTACCGTTTGGCGAATACACCCATTGTCTATTGTTACCCGAAATTTACGAAGGAGCGTAGGTAATCTAGCCTCACAATCAGATCGTTGTCAAAGTATATGTGTATTGGAATCGACAATAAAGAAATTGCGTACCAAGGCTTTAGACATCCTGGCGCTACTGACGCTGTTATGGGGGAAATCACAAGAGTGTTGGAAGCTGGAATTACAAAGGAAGCCGGAGCCATCTGAAGAAACGTGATCAATGACAAGTTTGGCTGGTTCAGGCAAAAGGACTGAATACACAAATCAAGTTTGTAAGTCAGTTCGATCCAGGCTTTAGGGTTAGATTTAGTGGGGTCAATTGATCTATCCAAAAAGAAAGCCCCATTGCCACAGAAGGCTGCGCTGGATTCGTCGTCTAGGTAAATGGTGATGTTTTACACGTTACCGAATCGAAAAAAATTATTGACCAAAGTGGCGTATAGGAGGTCGGCTTCTGACAGAAAAGGTAATTTCGAACAATGGACCTTCAAAATGATGTTATCCTGAGGAACAGCAGGAGTGGCATATGACTTTCTGTCTTGCCTGATAAGAATAGGAGTGTTAACGGCATCGTCAACAGCTGATTGGTCATTTAAAATAACTTCGATAATTTTGCCCTGACGATCATCTGTAGCACATTACGTGCTTTTTCACGTAATAGATTCAAGAATTCTTTTTCAATAAAGTAAAAAATGTCACGTTTATAACTACTGTTGCGATGAATGAATGGTTTTTGATCTCTAAGGTCAGTAATTGGTTTGAAGACTGTGTCTCTAAGAGAAATTGTACTTCGAGATTTCGAATTGGGATTATTTGTGTATGCTCGAGGTGGTAAGGCTCGTGCAGCCACATCTCGGAAAGAGCGTGTTAGTGTCTTTGAAGGTCCAAGATTATGGTTCTTAAGAGATGTTGAGGGTACCGTCATGTTTTTGAAGCGAAAGAAAGCCGCGTGAGCCGATTTTATTACGTCGTTTAAATTTAAAGGAATAAAATGAAGGTCGTTTTTAAGAAACAAGCATGAACTAAAATTATACTTATTATAAGGCGAAGGTTCACCGGCTGTCTAACATTATCATAAGTTGCCATGTAGAAGGGAGAGGAAATTGATTAAGTTATGGCGCAGAGAAATCGTTATTTGACATATAAAAAAAAAAATGATACAAAATCACAGGCAGCAATTTATAGCACTCTATTAATCGGTACAAATGAAAATTAAAAAGGCTGTCAATAGATTCCACTTTAAAGTGTCTTTTATTATTGCCCTTGAGTGTGGATTGAGGATTAATATCATAATTTTGTTTGCAGCCTAATATAGTTTACAGCTATGGTAATATCAACTTGTATTGTACGTTAAGGCGTTGTATTCTTAATTAACTCTCATTTTTTTTTTCAATTTTGACTGCCAGACCCGTACCATTGAAAGTACAAAGCATCGAATTTCGTCACTCAAAACATTACTATATAAACGTTACTATGAGTAGGCATTATATCATTCATTCTAGTTTCAATAGAGTATATTTTACTTCGGTTGTGATATATTGATGCCGGTAAAAGAATCGGAGACATTAGGAAATTGTGAGCGTATATAGCTGATTTCTAAGTTGATTGCGAATAATTTGTACATGAAGTTGTTAATAATTCTGTTTACAACACAAGCTTTCTTTTCGGTGTTTCACAAAGTTGACATCCCTATTAAAACCAACATAGTTTTTAAAATAGAAAATCCCTTTTGATACTGTTGTTGCTAATTTACGATCCTCAAAGTTATTGCTAATATTCATAAAATAACATGGCTTTGAATCGCATACGATATTACCAATCTTCAATACTGTTATTCTGAAATGTATTCCCGTTAGGCAAAGACGAGAAAACCAGTAATTTGGGAAGTCGCTTTGCATATTGTTGAAAAAATGATGAGATGTTTTACAACATATCTGTCATAATTTCATAAACAGACTTTGTTACAAACGTCATTTATTTATCTAATTAACTTGTTCCTTGTTAAGTTGGTGCATACAATGCGGACTTGTCACGTTTGTTGTATGCGATTTAGTCACTCCCAGATTCAACTTTTATAAGCATACACATACAGATAACACGATAATTGAGGGCATTATTAGAAAAAAAGATTATTTCAATACCACCCACTGCAGCGGCATTTTAGGCTGCTATAAACATAGATTCATTGATAATTTTTGACATTGAATTACTGATCCTATAAACCCCATTGATCAATGGTATAAAGTAAGCATAAAGCAAAACCGTTTTATGAACTCAACAATGCTTGGTTTTTGTAGTGAGCTTCCCTTTCTAATAGTGTGATAATTAATAAAATAAAAAGAGTAGAAGTTGTCACAAAAGCATCAGTTGCTTTGTTTTAATTATTTGGCAATCTGGGCATCTCCAAAAAATAATATGATGTTCGAGAATAACAACTTTTATGAGGTACTGGCGCTTTTATTTTTAAATGCCTATCCTACTATTTTCCAATTTTAATTAGTTGATTTAACTCGATTTGAATTAGGTACTATACTTGCTATCAAAGAGTATTCTTTTTCTGTTTCCTTATTGTAGAAATTCTGTCCCTGTCTACGACTAATGGATATATAGCGATAAGGATATTTTACTGTCGTATCGTTATCTGGTTTGGTATTATGTATTTCATTGGTTGTATACTTTATTTTGCAAGTTCGTACGTTTATTGTTGGATGTAGTCTTTGTAGTTATATATTTGTTGTGATCGACCTTTATATATTCATATAACTTGATCTACACAGCATATTTCATCCATTACGATACTTTTATAAACACTTCTTTTAATGTTGCATTTATTAAATAGCCACGATTTACTTAACAAACTAGCATGATATTCATCAAGTTAAATACAAGTACAAACGTACACATTTTTTATACGATTATTATAAAAAGACATTATTAATATGTTGTACCAACTAGATTATCGGAAGCGAATGACAAGCGAGTTTTGAAAGTATAAACACGTGAAATTTTTGAATATACTTTGATGATTTTTAAATGTACGCGTCAGGTAACACTACAAACCCTTTACCAAAACGTGTATCACTCTTCCTTCTATTAAACGATTCTTATTGGATTACTTACTTTTGAGATATGGCGTGTTAGTCATAATCTTGCCTGTTATCTAGCCCTTTCTAAGAAGGAAATCGAATTCAATATGTATATAAAGGACCCGTAAATTTTATGTTAATAAAAGTTCAGTTACTTTTTGCAATCTGGTTAATCTTACTTGTCATTTTTCCGTCAATTTATCAATATTATGTGTTTACCACAGAAATAAATAAAATACAAGTCCTCTTACACCCCAATTTCTACGTTTTGTTAGTACTTTTCTTGTTAGTCGGAAAGTAGATTATAGTCAAGAAAGCGCTCAGATAGTTTGATTTATTAAATCAATAGGTAATTAGAATCCCGTTACAACATATCCTTACTTATATTTTGGCTGGAGATGAAAAAATAAAACAGGATATTTTATCGACAGATGCTTAAATAGTATCTGAGAGGATTAAGCTATGAGCATAATTAAAGTCATCTTCCATAATATGTTTACTAATGTTCAATAACCATGACTTGTCTTTATCTCTCTATTATACTTACCATATACCCAATTGATTGACTGGATAAACTTATTTGGTGCCTCCCTAATTTACCCGGCGGGTAGTTTTTTTTTTTTTTTTTCGAAAAATTAGGTTTTTTATGCTATAAAAGCAACTGAGATTTTTGATTGTTTTAATTACTTTTTCACAAAATACAATTTTTACTCATCCTTATCATGTCCGAATTTCTACCCGTAAACAATCCTATGTATATTCATGATGTTGTTATTACTGAGTCCTCGTCTACAGATCAGAGCATGGAAATAATTGAGATGGAAGCCATGGAAGAAACTATTCTGGAGTGCGAGATGAACTCTCCTGAGACTACCAAGAAGGCTTACAACCCTAAAATCAAAGAGTTTCAAGTATGGTGTAACGATGTCTATAGACATATCTCTATTGAAGAACGCTTTACAGTTACAGGACCCAAGCTTCATTTGTTTCTCAAAACTATGGTTTGTGCAATTGTTTATAATTTGTACAAAAAAAAAAAAAAAAAAAAAAAAATTAAAACGTTTTTAAAACTTCAGATTATAAACCGTGCAAGCAGACGCAGAGGTCAAGAGGACAAAGTAATTCAAATGGCAACTATCTACCAATATGTTGCTGCCATCACCCACTACTATCAAACTCAAGTACATCAGAATAAAAATGGCCATCCTCATCCAAGATCAGCTTGTACTGGTATTCTTAAGATGTGTAGATTGAGGGAAGAAAATGCTGGCAGAGTTAGCTGTAAAGACCGTGGATTAAATACCTCGGTCGATGGTTACACCACTATTGATGAAATTGCCAGCCTTTCGTACTATTACATTGGTCAAAATACGTTACATGATCTTCGTAACTGTACTGCATTTATTTTGTCACATTTCTGCCTTCTTCGTGGTGAGTCAGTCAGAGGTGCCGAGCTTCCTGATCTCCAAGTTGTCAACCTAGAAGAAGAAGGCCCTACCCGTTTCTGTCCTGCGTTGATTCTGGTGATGAGAAATGGCAAGACCAACACTTCTGGTCGATTAGATGTTAGTGGATGTATTAGAAATGTAGACATTCGAATTTGTCCGTTCATGGTAACTGCCATGTATTTTTTTGCAATGTATCATGTGGATTGTAAGCCATTTCCCGATTTCACCATCTCCAAAAACTGGTACTTCACCAAGTTTTTGCAGGCGAGTGCTGATTCCACGAAGCAATGGTCCTACTCTGCCCACCACAAAGCAATGGAAAAGGCCCTCAAGGCTTGTAACATTGCTTCATCTAAGATTACACATATGGCTCGTGGTGCAGGTGCTCGTATGTGCGATCTTGGTGGTGTTGATCAGTTAATGATCAAGCGACTCGGTAGATGGAATGCTGACAATATGAGTAGATCGTATGTTACTGGCCTCCCACTACCAGGTATGCGTTTTTTGGGCGGTTATGGCACCGAAAAGGGCAAATTCTACTTACGAAGAAGTGCCCTTGAGCCTCCAATGGAGCTCCAATCGAAGATTTTTCCTGAAGCCGATAAATGGATGGATAAATTGGATTCTGGTGTCATTACGGACAACGCTGCCGCCCGTGGTTTCTTGCAACTTTTGAAGACCATGAGAATCACTTTTTTGCAAGATGCTTCGTTGATGATTGATGATTTTCCTCATCACCGTGTATTTAAGCATTGCTTATTCCAAGATCCTTTGTTTTTACAATTTAAAAGGTATGTAATTTCTTTTTATGTATTAATAATTTTACTGATTAAAATTTCGTTTTCTTATTTAATACAGTGACCTTGGAAGAGTTATGAGTGAAGAAAATACACCAAAAGATATTCTGTTACAACAAACTATGCCATTAATGCCAAAAGTGGTTCAAGATGCTTTCAAGGAGAAAGAAGATGCGATCAAAACTTTGCAGATTCAGAATGCGCAACTGTTGCAGCAACTGGCAGACCTTACTCCTAGTAAGGCTCCTGTCAGAGTTACTGTTGAAGTTCCTCCAACAGCAGTAGCTAGTTCTGATCTTCCAACGCAAATGGATGTTGATCCTGTGTCTTCTGGTGAGGTTGAGCAGTGCAGCGGCACATACCAAAATCAACAGGCAACATTAGAAACAAACCTTACTAGTCATGCATGGAGTAGAAGTACTGTGACAATTCCGGATCTCTGGCGAGAGTACTCTGTTGGCCTAGGCGGTGGCTATTCAATCGAGAGTTTGAACGCTAGTCACCCCAACTGGTTTCTGCCTCACGACAAGAATTTTCATTACCGTCGTATGAGAATAATTCATGGTTTGAAAAAATACGCAATCAGGGAAGGTGTCAGAAACAGAACAAGAACAGAAAGAAGACTACTTGGTGACACGAGAGTCAGAGTGAAAATGATAAATAAAGAAGTTTATTTCAGAGAAGGGGGAGGGGTTAGGACTAAGATCCAGAATAACGTTTTTCTAATAAATAACTAGCATCTATTTATACTATTTCTTATACATGGGAAAAGCTACGATGGGTTTAAATTATAGATTAACAAGGGACTTTACGGAACAGATATCATGAGCAGATTATTTGACAAGGATGAGTAATTGAGATTCGACGAGTAATAGCAGGCTGGATTTAGTTGACATTGAATAATTAGATGGTTCGGGGAATATCTCTGATTTGACACGGGCGGGAAAACTGGATTGGGATATGAAGTAATAGATGATCGGAAAAAGGTTTACTAAGGTTGAGTCAGACAAGAGGCGGGAAATATATTGGAATACAGATTGGTGGTAGGTTTTACAAGGAATTCAGAAAGCGGGCAAGATATACAGATATGATTTTGGGTACAAGGTTTTACAGGGAGTTTGGTAGCGGACAAGGTATACTGATATTAGATTTTAGGACAAGGTTTCACAAGGGTTTAAAATCAAGGCATGATCTAGGACATGATGAAATGAGTTCATGACAGTCGCTCCCTCTTTACGGTCGAGCAACTGTGAGACTCTTTTCACATGGTCGGGTTGGGTGCAAGGTATGAAATTTCTTGATAGCTGATTTACAATGGGTAAGATTTTTTGTAGGTTCCCAAGTTCTATCCATGGTGCTATAGCCTTTCCAGTGTACCAAGTATTGTAAGTTATTTCTATTGAATCTTGAATCTACAATGTAGTCCACTTCGTATTCTTGATGTTCATCTACGATTATAGGTGGTAATTCACGAATGGGGCGACCAGGGATTTTATCAGGCTTATACGGTTCTAGAAGGTTTACGTGAAACACTGGGTGTATACGCATCGTTGGAGGTAGGTCCAATTTGTACGCACGGGATCCAACTAATGCTACAATCCTGAACGGCCCTAGACGCTTGTAGTCTAGTTTACCAGTTGGGCGTTGTGATTTGATGTTTTTTGATGAGAGCCAAACCTTGTCATTGATTTTGTAATTGGGACCTGGTTGTACGTGTCTATTATAAAATTCCGTATGCTTTTCTTGGGCTAGTCCAATATTGAATTTCATTTCTTGGTGTAAGTCATGAATATTTTGTAAGCGGACGTCTGCAGGGGATTTATCTTGATCGGACCTTGGTAGTGTTACTGACATTCGTGGGTGATATCCATATACTGCATAAAAAGGAGTGGTATTTGTTGATGAATGTTTTGCATTGTTATAGGCAAATTGTGCTATGGGTAAATAATCACTCCAGTCAGATTGTTGGTAGTTGATGTAACATCGTAAGTATTGTTCAAGTATAGAGTTGATACGTTCTGTTTGACCATCCGTTTGTGGGTGAAAAGCAGTGGACAATTTTTGTGTGACTTTTAATCCTTTCATGACAGACCTTGTGAATAATGACGTGAAGGTAACTCCACGGTCAGAGATTACGCTATCGGGGGTTCCAAAATGACAAAAGACATGAGTGATAAACAGACGTGATGTTTCTTCTGCATTGACTTGATTTGTAGTGGGTATGAACAATGCCATTTTACTGAAGCGATCGACAAACACGCAAATTGCCGTGTAGTTTTTGGACGGTGGAAGTTGGGTTATAAAATCAACTGATATGGATGTCCAAGGTGAGTCCGGGATTGGTAGAGGTTGTAGAAGTCCATATGGTTTGTGATGGCTATTTTTGTTTCTGATACACGTTTCGCAACCAGAAACATAGTCCTTGATGTAGGTACGCATACCGGGCCAGTAATAATTTCTTGATACCATATCATACGTCTTTGCGATACCAAAATGTCCAGCGGCAGGTGTATCATGACATTCTTCTAAAATAATTCTTTTTACATCGTCAACATGAGGTACACATATTTTTCCTTCATGAAATAAAATATTATCGTTAAAGCTGTATTTGGTCTCAGCCTTATTTTCAGGAGATGTTTTGACTGTGTTGATAATTGGTCCAAAATAAGAGTCTTCAGGTAATGCAAGGATGATTTTCGGCAGGATAGGATTTGTTTCGAGGTCAATGGGTACGGAGATAACAGAGTTTAAAAATAATTTTGGGTCTAGCAAGGTCATATTAGTTTTTCCACGAGAGTCACCCCCCTCAAAAGGGCGGTCTTTACGAGAGAGCGCATCAGCAGCAGCATTGTGCTTGGCAGCACGGTAAACAATGAGGTAGTTGAAATCACCAAGAATCTCAGCCCAGCGAACTTGTCGGCGACTGAGGTTGCGAGTAGTTGAAAAGTACTCTAAATTTTTGTGATCCGTCAAAACAATGGTTGCATCTGATGAAAATTCCAAGTAGTGTCGCCAATGTTTGAAAGCAGCAACAATAGCCAGAAGTTCCTTATCGTATATCTGGTAGTTAAGTTCAGCCGGAAGAAGTTTTCGTGAATAAAAAGCGATTGGATGGTTATAGCCATCGGGACCAGTCTGGCTACATACGGCACCAAGAGCAAAGTCAGAAGCGTCGGTCTCGATTATGCAAGGTAACTGTGGGTTAAAATGGAGTAGTACTGGATTACTAACAATACGATTCTTGAGATCATTAAAGGCGTTGATGGCAGAGCTATCCCAACGAAAAGGAACATCCTTTTTAAGTAAGCTAGTCAATGGGACACATAGTTTGGAATAATTTGCAATAAATCGTTTGTAAAAATTTGTCAATCCGAGGAAAACTTGAATATCGTGGACACTGGTGAGATCTTTCCAGTCTTTAATTGCATCAACCTTTTCTGGATCCATTGAGATATGATTGGGGGTAATAACAAAACCAAGAAATTGTACACTCTTCACGTCGAATTCGCATTTTTCCAATTTTAGAGAGAGTTGAGCATCCTTTAGCTTCTGTAACACCAGACGTACATGATTCGTGTGTTCCTCCGGATTGCTGGAAAAAATAAGAATATCATCGAGATAAACAACGACAAAAGAGTCTAGATATTGTCGCAGGGTGTCGTTGACTAGAGCTTGAAAAGAGCCAGGAGCATTACAAAGACCAAAAGGCATGACACGATATTGAAAATGACCATAACGGGTACGAAAAGCAGTTTTCCATTCATGACCTTTAGCTATACGAAGAAGATTATATGCACCACGCATATCAAGTTTGGTAAATATAGCCCCAGTATGTAGACGATCTAAAGTTTCGCTTATAAGTGGTAGGGGACATCGGTTTGGAATAGTGATTTTGTTAAGACTGCGGTAATCAATAACAGGGCGAAGAGAGCCATCCTTTTTCTTGACAAAGAAAACAGGAGCACCAGCAGGAGACTCAGATCTTTCAATAAATCCTTTGGTTAAATTTTCTTGAATATATTCATACAATGTGTCCATTTCTATTTTTGATAGGTTGTATAAGGGTCCAAAAGTCACTTCACTACCGGTCTTGATAGGGATGGTATGGTCATAGGGTCTATGCGGGGGTAGTCGATCAGCTTCTTTTTTTGAAAATACAATACTAAAATCTTGATATTTATTTGGTAACAGTTGTGTCGTGATGTTTTCATATTTGTTTGTGTTTATGGCGCAAATAATAGGTGCAGATTTTGGTTGTGGAACGTTAAAATGTTTTAAAATCGGTGTATTGAGTTGTTTTGCAAGTTTTTCCCTTTTTTCTTTTTTCTCGTTCATTTTTAAAAAGTCATAAGAATACTCAGAAGAATGATTTATTTCATTGGAAGAAGTAAAAATATTATCTGTATGTGAAGGGGTTACAAAGGTTGTACTATCGTTAATCGAGTCACTAATTTTTTCATCGTCAATTGTAATCACATCGGTCGTTGTTGTATCTAGTTTAGTGGCGAGGCATCCACGAAGAAGACAGGTCATCACCATCGTTCCGGACTTCCAGTCAAAAGCAGGGTTGTGGCGTACTAGCCAATCTTGACCGAGAATAATAGGGTGAGCAGCAGAGTCGAGGTGCTTCAAAGTAATATATTCTTGGTGGTGTGTATCGTTAATTTTCATAAATAAAGAAGATTCTTTATCTGTCGTATGTACGGAGTTGTCTGCTAATTTGTATGAGGTCGGTATACCAGTATGATAGGGGAGACCGCTTTGAGTTACGATGTTGGATGAGATGAACGAACTAGAGCTTCCAGAGTCGACGAGAGCAAAAACAGAGACACAAATACCGCTAATAGATACTGTTACAGGTATAACAATGAGACCCGATACTTCGCTTTCAGTAACGTAATTAATGTCGAGAGCATTGGATTTGTTGATACTTTCCTGTTTTTTGGATACTTGATGTAAATACTGTACCAATAATTTGTCTTTTGGGGTTTTTACGGCCTTCACTAAATTTAACTGGGGGTCGATGCTTGTAATAGCGTGTAATTGGGTGTCGGTTTCCAAGTTGGTTTCATCATATGATTCATTAGTTAATATGGTTGATATTGTTCCAAAGTTAGATCGATGGGGTTGGTTATTTATCTTGTTTGGGCAGGCAGCTGTAAAATGTCCAGGAAGTCCACAGTATAGGCATAGATTATTTTTACGTCGTCTATCTTTTTCCTCAGGTGAAATAGGGCCACGACGAATGTTGTTGTTGTGGGGTGAATAGGATTGTGTTTTGTTTTCCGTTTTAATTTCGTACGTGGGATAACCGACATGATTGATTTCCATTGGGGTAGGTTGAGTGGGTTGAGGTTGTCTAATGATTCGAGTTGGTGATTGTTGTTTTTGTTGTACTCTTGCATAATGTCGATTATCAATTTCAATTGCCTTAGCTATCATCTTGTTCAATTCCTTAATGGGTGAGAGTCGGGCAAGTTCATCTTTAACATGGTCCTTAAGGTTCAGCACGAATTGAGATACCAAGGCATCGTTGTTCCAAGTCAATTGCATGCTCAATCTTCGGAAGTCTGTTGCGTATCGAGCTACAGAGCCCACTTGTCGCAGGGCACGGATAGATGATTCAGAATTAATAATTGGATTAGAGTCACCAAAGGCGTCATATAGGATTTGTTTGAAGTTTTTATAATCGTTTAAAATTTCCAATTCTTTATCAGTGTCGATATCTTTGATAAATGGTTCAATGTATGAAAGGGCATTTCCTGCTAAACAACCAATGGTGTAGAGAACCTTCTTGTTGTCCGAAGCAAAACGTACGTCGTCGGCAGCAAATACAACTGAGAGTTGAGAAAAAAATGAATTTATGTACGACGTTTGACCAGTGAAAGGTACGGGAGGTTTGATACGGATGGAATTTGTTTGTTGGGTTACGGATTTATGTTGATAATTTTCGGCTATATATGCATGGATCTCTGCACCTAGATCGGCTACATGTTGTTGACAGTTGCTGATAATAGTTGCAGTGTTGGATTCAATGGCATGGAGTCGTCGAGCAAGATTGTTAATTATGTCATTTGCGGACATGTTTTGGGTTTCTAATTTTGGTAATTCAGTTTCTTCAATAATGGAGACCCGATGTAGGAGTTGCTTGAGTGTTTCGATTTGCTCTTCGGTCAATTCAGGCATAGTGGCAAATCTTTATTGGAGACGAGGTTAAACAAGAAACAGGGAACAGGGAACACGGCAAAGAAACGAGGTAAAAGGTAAAGAGGACCAAGTAGTTAGGTTTTTGATTCTGGATAATGTCAGAAACAGAACAAGAACAGAAAGAAGACTACTTGGTGACACGAGAGTCAGAGTGAAAATGATAAATAAAGAAGTTTATTTCAGAGAAGGGGGAGGGGTTAGGACTAAGATCCAGAATAACGTTTTTCTAATAAATAACTAGCATCTATTTATACTATTTCTTATACATGGGAAAAGCTACGATGGGTTTAAATTATAGATTAACAAGGGACTTTACGGAACAGATATCATGAGCAGATTATTTGACAAGGATGAGTAATTGAGATTCGACGAGTAATAGCAGGCTGGATTTAGTTGACATTGAATAATTAGATGGTTCGGGGAATATCTCTGATTTGACACGGGCGGGAAAACTGGATTGGGATATGAAGTAATAGATGATCGGAAAAAGGTTTACTAAGGTTGAGTCAGACAAGAGGCGGGAAATATATTGGAATACAGATTGGTGGTAGGTTTTACAAGGAATTCAGAAAGCGGGCAAGATATACAGATATGATTTTGGGTACAAGGTTTTACAGGGAGTTTGGTAGCGGACAAGGTATACTGATATTAGATTTTAGGACAAGGTTTCACAAGGGTTTAAAATCAAGGCATGATCTAGGACATGATGAAATGAGTTCATGACAGAAGGCATTACCATTGAAACTTGTGTTCAAATCGCCGAAAAAAAGAGAACTTTATTAAAAAAATCATTGAATTATTTAGGTAAAGCAACTGACAGCATCAATGAGCTGTTAATCTAAAGAAATACTCTAATTAAAAAAAAAATAACTATAATATCAAAAATTAAATAAATAAAAAAAAAAACCCTCATTTAGAAAACAAGAATGTCCTCACTCATTTTTTTCTCCCTCTCTCTTTCGTTGTTATGGAAAGAAGTTTTAGGTATAATATAAGGCAAACAAAAGGAGTCTAAACTGCACTTTGTTAATAAAATGATTGATATCAACCATGACCCGAAATCCGTCAAAAATCAACCTAAATGGTTTATTTAAAAAGCTGGGATAATAAATGGCACTATTCAGATGCCTGATAAAAAATCTTTAGTTTAGGCTTCACCTAATTTTAAAAATTATCTTGCAATTGATACCAAGTAGTATTCCCTCTTTTCGTTGCTGTCTGTTGTCTTTTGTATTTATCTTTTTACAACACCTTATAGAAGCTCATTGAAAAACGATTTAGCTTTTTTACATCTAAAAGCACTATATTTTTTTCTCGTCCTTCAATGTATACTACTGGATTTGTATCTCCTTTAAAATCACTCTCAAAGTTTTTCTTTTTCTTTTATAAACAATAATCAACTTATGCTGATTAATTAAAGTCTGGTACTCACTGTCACATTTGTTATTTAATAACAACCGTCGCTTTTCTACATCTAAATCCGTACTAGCGCTATGTCACTACCACAAAGAAAAAATTTAACGCAGGGAAAAACAGCATCCTTTCCAAGCCTATGGTTACAAGCTATAACGACGAAGAAACATCTAAGCGGTGACATAAGTGTATCTTTAGTAGACATTGCTGTAAAATCTGGCGACAGACAAAAGAGATCAATCGCTTTTTAAAGGGCATTGGCAATGGTTGACGGGTAGTTCAGCCAATACTTCCTAAATCAGGTAGTGCAATCTGTACACATATTGATCATACTAGAGTTTGATGGTCTCTTCCTTTATCATTAGGATTTGAATTTAGATCACCGTCACTGTAATATCCGATGTCTAAGAGACAATAATTTCAATCAAACATAAGATCATCCTTTATTAAATGCTTAATTTGCTCTTGTATATATATTATATGTTCATGCTTGTTAAGTCGGTGATTCGTATTTGTTGTATCGGTGATTCTTATATGTCCCCCACTATGGACCAAGGTATGGCATTTATCACCAAAATATGCATAAATTCACCAATTTTTTTTTTTTTGCGAACCAATGATGTCTCGTAATAGATCTCTATTCACTTTTATATTTTGGTGGAAAAAAAGAAGTACCAAAAAAGACATAATTTTATTTATAAACTCTTATGGAATACTATCCTCAATGCACACGAACTTTTAAAACTAAAGTTTTTTTGAATTTCGGAAGAGTTACAGCCATTTGAATTTTTTTTTTCATCTTCAGGAATTGGTGATTGATATGCATACCAGCGTTTTTCCACCAATTTTCAGGAAAGGGGTATATATAAACCGACCAATGTTAAGGAACTTCTTTTTTCCTTTTTTTACATATTGTTAGTTATTGCCGAAACGCAGCCAAAAAAATCGCCTTTTTTGTACCAATTTGTAACCATCCTCTACCTTTTATGGGAATATTCACGATAAATTCAAAAAAAAATCAGAAAATTTTTTAAAGAAAATCAAAATGTTCAAACACTATCATAAATAATAACGTTTTTTGTTCATGAGAATTACTTCTTCTTTTTGCATATTCGTTCAATATATCAATAACTACCTTCTGTAAAAATTTGTAACGAAACAACGTACCAGAAGTATTTTATTTTTATTTTTTTATGAATTATTTTAATTATTTTTAATTATTTTTTATTTTTCACATATTAGGGAATATGTACTACAGTACCTTTCTTTATTTGTATTTATTCAAATAAAATCAGTCATTGGTCAACTTTTTTTTTCTCTATGTATTACTAAAAAACGGGGAGCAAAAAAAAATTATCTCGTTCATTGTATCTGATGTATTAAGAGACAATAATTTTTTTTCCTGATTCAAATATTCTACAAATATCAAAACTTGATTTTAAGTGCTTTTTTCCTTGCTCGTGCTTTAATTATTTAAAAATTGAAGGCGAATAACTTTTAAAACTTTGCGCTCAACCCTCAGACCCCAATCATTGGAGTATTTAATAGATGTCTCAACGTAAAACATTTAACTGTGTTAAATAGATTCCAATCAAGAAATTATATTCAATTCAATCTGTCTGCTGAAAAATTATCGATTTGGTGATCGAAAGTTATTTTTTATTGTACTGCCGTCTGTAATTTAAATTCAAGTTTGTCCGTATCATCAGTAATAATCAAGCTAACATTCATTTCCTCCTTAATTGTTTTTCAGCTAGAATACATTCATAGGGTATCTTTGGCGTTTTCCTATTGCTACAATTAAAGAGGTATTAATTTTATTCTGAAAGTTTATTTCCTTAAATATTATGGCGTGGTACACTTATGGTCCGGGTTATTCTCTACTTCACTTCGTAACATAAAATTACCTGATTATTTTTTTATGGCCAATAGGGATTTTAGAAACTCACTGCTTGTTGTACAAACTTTTTTTATTATCGCTTATAAATTAAGATGTGCCTGAAAAATAGCTTGTGTCTGTGACAATTTTTATGTATCTCTTGGGGTTTTTCACTTGACAGTTGTTAATACCTATTCTTTATGTGCCTAGGTGAAATGATAAAGTAGCAATTGTGATTTTGTTTTTTAAATTTTACATGATACTCCGTCGCTTAGTTCTTCAGATCCATTTTTATCGATATCATCCAAACGGTTCAACAGTCCCAATACCATGGAATATACAACTTAAAAAATAGAAGACATTATAACTTCAGTCTTGTCTTCTTGACTAGCAGGCTTTCCATATTTTTATTGAAAAAGAAGTACGCATTTGGATCCACTGCCTGTTTAGCTTTTTTTATATTAAACGTACTGATAATGTTTAAGCTGTGTCAAAATGTTAATTTTTATAGCTTGAAATAACAAATTACAGCTGTGGTACCAATTGCAATCAAAATACAAATTTAAAAAAGGCAAGCTTATAACTAGCAATATACTTTTAATGCTAGCAATACATCATGGTTATGATACAAAAATTGCTTGTAATGAATCTTACCAACTCTTATCAACTCTTATCAACATTTTCTTGGTTAAATTATGATCTTTTTTCAGAAGATGTTCCTTTTTTAAACCCACACCCCCTAGACGCTTGATAATTCATGCTCCCGAGCAAAAAAAAAAAAAGATGGTGAACATGTAGCAATGCTAGAGATGCTAAATCGGTTTGCCGAAACAAATATAGTTATTATGATTAATAGCAGAAGTATGCTGATTATTGTCACTTGGCTAATTACTGTCTATAATCTTATCAATGTAATACTTATATATATATATATTCAAAGGTATGTTATATATACAAGTTTTATTTTTGAATCAGGCATAAGCCATTAGTTTTTTTTTTTTTTTTTTTTTTTTTTTGCGTTACAAAATTAGATAATGTTTATGTGGCGCATAATTTTGTTGTAAGTATAACATCATAGTTTGTCAATCCATTTTTTTTGGAATAGAAGAAAAGAAAGTATGTATTGTTCCTTGGTTTTCATTATGAGCCGACTTTGATGGACGCCCTCTTCCCCTTCTTGGTTTTTCTGGTAAGTCAACTTGCTCAGCTGAAATAGCTTTTTTAGGTCTTCCTCTTCCTCGCATTTCGACAGCATTTCGAACTATGGTTCTTTCATCATTAATTGTTTCAGTTGACTTTATTCGTTTTCCCTATTGATAAGAATGTAAGTATCGATAATTGCTTTAGACTGTTGTATTCTACAAACTTACAACGTCTTCTTGGCTGTTCGGATCAAAAGATCTACTCATTCGTTTTCTGGAATTTGACCCTCCGCTTTCTTGACTGTACACAGAAACTGAAGTAACTATTTATAAAGATAATTTGGTAACTGACAATTTGAATAACCAGCATTTTATTCAGGTAAATGTAAAGGGGAATCTTACTAGCACTTTCAGCATCTGAATTTATACTGTTTTCGTTTTCATTCTGGTGATTATCCGATGTCATAGATATATCAGACATTATCGATGGCTCTCTACGTCAAAATAACATATGATTGTCAAATCTTACTGAAGGAGTTAAATATATTGAATGATACATCATACCTAAAGTCACTGTTTCCTAAGGTTTCCATATTTACTCTGAAATCCATCTTTTGTTTCCCCTTGCTGTTTTCTTTGGAAATCGTATTGTCGTCATCCAATGTCATTCCCCTAAAACTTTGCATACAAGGCGAGTCCGAAAAACTATCCTGTTGTTGCAGCCAATAATAATGTGGCTTGTTGTTACACAGGATAGGATCTTTCCTATAAATACGCTCCCTTTTTTTCAATTCTTAATAAATATTCTTTAGTTTTGTCTTTACCTAAATTTGGGATTTATCTTGTAATTGATACTAGTAGTATTTCCTCCGCTTTTTGTTGCTGTTTGTTGTCTATTGTAAATTATACAATCACATCATCTTCTTACATAAACCCGTCGTAAACTCTTTTATCTTTGACATCTAAGAACTATATTCTCTTCTCATCTCTCACTGTATTATTATCGATTTGCATTTTATTGTCTTATCCATATATTTTATCGTCTAAGATCACTACAGAAATACTCTCAATAAATAATAAAACTAAGTTGACAACTAAAAGTCTGGTGCTCACTATCACAATTGTTATATAATAATAATTGTCCCTTTTTAAATCTAAATCCGTACTAGCGCTATATCATTTTGGTGCTCACTAACAGGGGTCTCTCTCTTTAAATATCTGTAAACCTTAAAAAAACCTTAATTCGAACAATCATGAACTCCGTTTCTGATAACACTGTGTTGGCGTATCAACATCATGCTTCCCCCACTCATTCTAATAACCCTCGTAATCGCTTAATTGAATTTTTTGGTGATGAAGGAGAGGATTATCGTCATTTTGAAAAAAGACTTGAATCTTACTTTGCTTTGTCGGACATTACTGCTGACAAGAGAAAGATCGTTATTTTACAAACCCAATTACAACACGGTGCTCGTGTTTTCTTTGACAACTTGATCGAAGATGATTCTTCCTTATCTACCAGTACTTATTCTTCCTTGGCTGCTGCTTTGCGTGAAGAATACATTACCCCTCAGCTCATTCGTCGTTACCAACTTGCATTCAATAGCATGGGACAAGGTACCGAAGAACACCCTCGTGTCTATCTTGGTCGTTTGAAAGAAGCTGCCAAACTTGCTGAGATTAAAGATGCTGTTCAAATCGAAATGCGTTTCCAAACTGGTCTTTTGCCTTCTATCATTATCCAATGTAAATTAATGGGTGCTGAAACTTTTGGTGAATACTTGAAAAGTGCTGATGGTTACTGGAACGCCTATCATCAAAAGACAATTTCTATTGTTGATAATCCTTTTGCTGTTCGTACTCCTGTTCGTCCTTTGGAAGTTATGCAACCTAATGCTGCTGCTATCGTTCCTGTGTCACCTGTCGTAGTTGAATCTCCTTCCATTCGTAACCTTACCAATAGTATGAGCGGATTGCATTTGAACAATCTCGAAAGTAATCCTGTTACCGCCTCTTCCGATGTAATGAAAATTGAAGATGATAAAATTAAATCTTTGATTGAAGAAGGAATCAAACGCCACTTTGCTGCCGCCACTGCTAAGCCTCCTGCCACTTACAATAATTACAATAACAATGATCGCCGTAATAATTCCCGTTATAACAACAATGACAATTACCGCAACAATGACAATTATCGTAACAATGAGAACTATCGCAATGATAATTACCGTAATAATGATAATTATCGTAATAATTCGGACAACTATCGTAATAATCAAGACAATTATCGTCAAAGTGGTTACCAAAATCAACGTCAACAATCTGATGCGCCTCGTCAGGATGGTCCTAGTAATGATGCTCGAAGAAATTCAAGACCGCCTTTTCCTTCCAATGATTATCGTAATAATCAACAACAAGGTTCTTCAAAAAACTAAATGGGTCGATTGCAGTTAACACTGATGGTCAATCGAACATCCCATATCAACAAAAATCCATCAACAACAATCAATCATTACAAGTAATGCTTGATCATGATTCATCTCAACATGACCATCAACCAACCTCCTACCAGTATTCCTATGAATCCCATCCATCCAGAGAAGAAGACTTGTATGCTGCTTTACGTACCAAAGATAGTAAACCTGAAGCCCATGTAACCCACAAAGACAGAGGTATTCATAAGAAAGGTGCACTTCTGAAGAAACCTTCGAAGTCCAATTTAGTTAAAACCTTTGGTAATCCAAACCACATGCAAAAGATTGTTTCCTTTGCTCCTCCTGCACCTGCACCTGCTCCTGTTCCCACTTCTTATCCTTCTCAAGATATTACCATGGTTGAGTCCGCTGTACCACAGGCTCCGGTATTGACAAAGGCCTTTGTTCCTAGTGAGAAGAAGAAGACTAAGAGAAAGAGGGTAAAACCTCAGATCTCGTATGATATCAAAGAAGTTCTTGAACAACCCGCCAATATCAAGATTAAGGAATTAATCGCGATTAACCCTGCCATTCGAAGAGATTTACTTCATGCTTGTCGTAATGCTGCTATTTCTATGGATCCCAAGTACAATGTGGAACAACACTTGAGTTATAGAGAAAGTGTTGAGGAAGAACGAAATTCGACGGCGGTGTACACTCGGTTCGTAATTGATAAAATTGAAATGAAAACTCTTATCGATTGTGGAGCGTCCAAAACTTGTGTGTCAAAAGCCTTAATGGAATCGTTAGGTTACAAGATTGATGGTCCTTCGGCTAGTGTGTTCACTCTTGGGAATGGATTGAAACAAGCATCGATGGGTGTTATTTATGATGTACCAATCCTGGCTTATGGCGTTGTGGTCCCTTCTACTGTAGAAGTTTTGCCGTATAGTCCTGTTCCTTTGGTAATCGGTACTAACTGGATGCTTCGAGCCAATGCTATTATTAATTTTCCCAAACGAATTATGACTGTCAATTATAAGCAACAACATACTGAAGTTCCGATACAATGTGTGTTGAAACAAGACCAAGTTCAACCAATACCCACCAAGCCTTCTACCATTATCTCTGAAAGTTCTGAAAGTGAAAGCTATGAGGATAGTTCGAGTAGTTCGGATGAATCCGGGAGTAGTGAATCTGATGAGGATTTCATGCTTATTACCGAGGACAGTGTAAGTGAAGAGTTGTATATGTTAAAGGATGATATCAACTCGGGGAGTGTGGTAATTTTAACAGTTGGCAATGATGAGTTTCGAATTTCTACTTCAAACAGCAAGTGTCTCTTACCGGCCAAAACTCAAAGAACTTTCTTTGTTGATAAACCCGTAGAGACAACTCCTGATTTAATTTACGATTTCCAATCACAACATTCCCAATTTGAGAGTAGTTTAGATAGATACAATGATAAGTATCTTATTAAGTTTTTTGTCTTGGACAATCAATTCCAAATTACGATCATAAATAATTCAGGAATAAGCATTGAAGTACCTGCGAATGAAATGCTTGGGTGTATCAATTGGTATGATCCTGCTGTGGATTCGGCTGTTGGATACGATATGCTCAACATGTTGACTCAAGAAGGTCAAGACCTCGCTCATCCCTATACTGAAGTACCTACGTCGTCAAAACCCCTTATTACTCTAGAACAAATTAAGGATAAGATCGAAGTTGGCGATATCAATGCTCAATTGAAGGAACGTTTTTTCTCCTTGGTGCAAGAATTCCAGGATATCTTTGATTGGGATAAAAACACCATTGGCCGTACCACTCTCATGAAACATCGTATTATTACTGAAGATGTCATGCCTATTCGCCATCGACCGTATCGTTTGAGTCCTGAAGAAAGTGACTATTTGGAGAAGGAGCTGAAGAGGTTCTGTGACTTAGGAATCATCCGACCTTCATACAGTCCTTGGGCTGCTCCTGTCATGCTGGTCAAGAAAGCTAAGAAGATTGTAGAGGACGGTCAAGTACAACCCCCTCAAGAGTACCGGTTGGTGATTGATTACCGAAAGCTGAATGCAGTCAGTAAGCTTGACGCGTATAGTTTGCCTCGGGTCGACGATTTGTTGGACCAACTCGGTAAATCGAAAATCTTTAGTGCTTTGGATATGACCTCGGGTTTCCACCAAATTCCAATGGAGGAGGACAGCATCGAAAAGACTGCGTTTGCTACAAAGTTTGGTAGTTTTGAATACGTGACGCTGCCAATGGGTCTCTGCAATAGCCCTTCGTCTTTTCAACGTCTAGTGGATATCGCTTTTAGGCCACTAATTAACAAGTTTCTGGTGTGTTACATTGACGATCTTAATATCTACAGTAATACGTATGATGATCATGTAGATCATATTAGGCGGGTCTTTGAATGTTGTCGTGTTGCCAAGCTCACATTTAATCCAAGCAAGTGCAAATTCTTCAAGACGTCACTCAAATTCTTGGGTTATATTGTCACCTCTGAAGGGTTGAAGACCGATCCTGCAAAATTGGAGAAGATTGCAAGCCTCCCTCTCCCAAAAACTATAACGGATGTTCGTAGCTTCATTGGGATTTGCTCTTATTACCGTAGGTTTGTACCTAACTTCGCGGCGATTGCTAGGCCCTTGCATGAACAGACCAAGAAGGACAACAAGAAGCCATGGTCTGAAGAAACTACTTTGGCGTTTGAAACCTTGAAGAAGGCCCTAATCTCTGCTCCGGTACTAATGAGACCAGACTTCTCAAGAGAGTTTGTTTTGGTGACCGATGCCAGTATCAAAGGTCTTTCGTGTATTCTGACACAACTCGATGATGAGGGTCGTGAACATCCCATAGCGTATCTTAGTCGTGCCGTCAATAAAGAAGAAGCAAACTATGGTATCTCTAAATTGGAATGTCTAGCTGTAATCTTTGGTGTGAAAACATGCAGGCCTTATTTGCTTGGCCGACATTTCACGATCATTACGGATCATTCCGCCATCAAAGGTCTCCTTAACACGAAGAATCCCTCTGGTATCTTGATACGATGGATTAACCTACTTGGCGAATATCAATACACTGTCAAGTACCGTCCTGGAAGAGTGAACGAATCAGCCGATTTCTTGTCACGTCTTGGTTATTGATCCTGATATTCTACTATCCGACCAACGCGTATAATGTCGTTAAACTTTAAACCCAAGACCAATAAGCATTATGTCTCAAAACTATTTTTTCTTCAACCACTTTCAGATAAATTGTTGTAAAACTTTACATTGACAAGACCAATAAGCATTATGTCTCAAAACTATTTTTTCTTCAACCACTTTCAGATAAATTGTTGTAAAACTTTACATTGACAAGACCAATAAGCATTATGTCTATAAACTATTTTTTCTTCAACCAATTGTAAATAAATTGTTGTAAAACTTAATTTTTCATCATGACCAATATAACTGAAGTCAATAAAAGCTTCTGTTACCTTTCAATTTTTAGAATCCATCAAAATAAAGACCGCCTCAAACAAGATTCCCTCGAAGTCTAAATGGTGCACTATAGTTAAAGAAATTCAATCTATGTTAAATATCTCCAGAACGATGAACAAGATTTTGAGGCGGACATATTTATTCCATCATTGCAAGCTGCTATCTTATCGAATGGGTCGAAACCGAATCTCTACGTGTACAAGTTCAAGTGAAATAGCCTTGTTTATCTATAACCGTATTATCACTCCCCATGGATACTCTCAATTTATTATCTCGAACAATAGACTGGTGTCAAGAAAGCAATTAAATGTTCATATCAAAGTTATACCATTCAAGCATACCTATAGGATCGAAACCTATCCTTCTTCTATTATCAATATCCTCAACAGTCAAAAGGCAAAAGTCGAATATACAAGATGGTGACCAACCGAGTCTCCTTGATATTCCTTTTAATCTAAACGTTAAATACGAAGAATTAAAATGTTTAATGACTATTCAATCACACAACTGCAAGCAATCTGGTTAGAAACCTTCAAGCCATTCACCTTTACAAGAAATATTAAAGAATAGACTTTACTATTCCCGAAATTTGACCAATCCGTTCAAATCACAAGTTTCGCCATTTATATCAAAACCAAGTTCTCTGCGAAAATCCTTCAAATTTTGGATCCATCTTTTCTCCGTAACGAGCATAAACTATCTTTTCTCCGTAACGAGCATAAACTATCTTTTCTCCGTAACGAGCATAAACTATCTTTTCTCCGTAACGAGCATAAACTACCCTTTCTCCGTAAACGAGCATAAACTATCCATGCTCCGTAACGAGTTCAAAACTACTGATCTCCTTTATACTCTCTGCTCAATTTTTTTGCTTTTCTGGATTTTTCCATCCTTCTCTTACCTCTTCTTTAGTTTGGTCCTGTTCTGGTGCACTGGTCATATTATCCAAAACTGCATTCATATTTCTTTTGACGGTAAGGTTTACCTTACTCTAATCGGGGGGATATGTTGCAGCCAATAATAATGTGGCTTGTTGTTACACAGGATAGGATCTTTCCTATAAATACGCTCCCTTTTTTTCAATTCTTAATAAATATTCTTTAGTTTTGTCTTTACCTAAATTTGGGATTTATCTTGTAATTGATACTAGTAGTATTTCCTCCGCTTTTTGTTGCTGTTTGTTGTCTATTGTAAATTATACAATCACATCATCTTCTTACATAAACCCGTCGTAAACTCTTTTATCTTTGACATCTAAGAACTATATTCTCTTCTCATCTCTCACTGTATTATTATCGATTTGCATTTTATTGTCTTATCCATATATTTTATCGTCTAAGATCACTACAGAAATACTCTCAATAAATAATAAAACTAAGTTGACAACTAAAAGTCTGGTGCTCACTATCACAATTGTTATATAATAATAATTGTCCCTTTTTAAATCTAAATCCGTACTAGCGCTATATCACTGTCTAACCAAAACTTTGAAATGTACGGATGAATAATTATGTAAACAGTTTTCTCATTAAAAATGAGGTGCTTTATTTATAATTTTTTAATACTTACAGTTGAATGCTCTTGAAGATTCGGCCTCAGTGAAATTAGATGCTATTCTATTAACAGTATTCTTGGGTGCTTTCTCTACGGTTTTAGCGGGTGTTATTTCAGAGGTTCGGTTTGACGCTGTTATTGTTTGATTGGAGCAATCACTATCGTCTAAATGTTTTTTGATGAAGGTTAAAAATAAAAATATACGTATTAACACAGGGCTCAAGTTTTTGTAAATATATGTGGATATGTATTATTATTGGTCACCTCCAGAATCTTCACCGTAATTGTGATCAGAAGCTTCTTCAAGTTCAGAATCCAGTTCGATAATGTCCCTGTTATTTTTTTGTATGTGATCTGCTAATAGTCCCTTCTCATTATTTAATTCAGTCATCACATTTTCTACAAAAATTTCATCTTCTGTCAATGGCTTTTCAATGGGTCCTTTTAAATTTGTCGACTGCAAAGAAGCAGCAGTGGATTCCGAAAATCTTCGTGCATTGTCATAGTTATAATTTTCTGGGAAAAATGGTTCATTTTCATCATCATCTTCATCGAAATTCTGGTTATTTGTCCTGCTTTTTGTATTGCTGTTGGTTGTATTTTCTTCAATTTCGTCTTCGTCATCATGAACTTTGCCTGATCTTCTCTGATCCCTTTCAAGAATTTCTAATTCAAAATCATCTGATAAAATGCAACATTAGAAGTTTAATTAAATTTTGTGCAGACACTATTTTAACTAAATTTTACCAAGCTCTTCATCCACTGTATTAGAAGCGTAAAATTCAGGGCCATTCGTAAAATCTTGATTGAGTGACAGATTTACATAAAAATATCCTTCTCTAACACCTTTGGTAATTTGTACGGGGCCTATGTCTGGATGAACCATATCTTTCAAAGTCTCTGTAACCAATGGAATACATGGCATTATTCTTAGTACAATAACTGCCAAATGAAATTTCTCTTCTACAGCCCTTCCTAAAAACCCAGAAACCGTTGGTTGCTGGTCCATGTTGCCAGTTGCAACCATGAGAATGGGATCCTTTTTTTCCTTTAAATATTTGATATCCCATGAAGAATTATAAGCTTTGAAAGAGTCCTCTATTACATTTTTTGGTCCGATCACCTTTACACTGTAACGTCTTTTTAGATACGTAAGCGGAAAAAAACTTGGTCAGTTTTAAACCAAGTTTATAATGTTTAATTAAACACCCAAAGTTTTATACATTACCCAAAGTATGCTTCATAAAGCAAAAAATAAACGTTCCCCTTCTCTTCATCCACTCGCAATGTATGGGGAAACAGGAGCCCTACAAACGTGGAAACAATGGATTGCATATTTTAAAAATTATATTGTAGCTGTTTTTTCCTTTGTCAATACATGTGTGTTATATAATACGTAAAGGTCTATGGTCAATTGCATTGTATTACATGCGTGTTTATTGTGTAAGGTTTTTATTGAGCTTCCGTACACGTGCGTTTAGAATTAAATTTTTATTGTCATCACCAGATACTTCCAACATCTTTCATGATGCCGGATACAAACAATTTAATTCTGTAAGTCCACAACTTTGTCATCATCACATGTTTTTTTTTTTTTGAAAATCCAATTTTTCAAAAATGACTGCTAACTATTTGCATAAAATAATAGTATGATAGATTGATAATGATATCAGGTTTTTTATTGTCATAATAGAAATGAGTTTAGGGTCCATAAATAAAATGTCAGGCAACTTTTTTTTTCTTCGACACCACCTCTGCTGTACGTATAGAAAGTTTTCACCATTCTGTGTTATTCCGCTTTCATTAGAATTATATATAAACCAATACCGAAGTCGATTTTTTTTGGCAACATAATTGTGCTATAACAGTGACACGGTACTGTTGTAATATATATGTGTAGCACATGCATTGAATGCATTTGTGTAATGTTTATTGTATTATAGGCTATTTGAGACTTTGTGATACCTTATTTTTAATAAAAAAAACCCAACATGCTCGGACCATGCAATATATGCAATTTGGTCCTTATTGGTTTTAAACTAAATCCTGCAAACTTTAGAA
The DNA here is from genome assembly GCF_025094135.1 of Mucor mucedo. Lineage (NCBI taxonomy): Eukaryota > Fungi > Mucoromycota > Mucoromycetes > Mucorales > Mucoraceae > Mucor > Mucor mucedo. The sequence goes on along the minus strand of NW_026252331.1, from coordinate 62,021 downwards.
GACATATTTCTGTATTATTAAACAAAATAGAGAAGAGAAAATTTTATATTCTGAACTACTGTTTGACAGAATATATTGTACCTGACACATAGGACACCAACGTACGCATATGTGTTTGACTGATTGACAATATCATCTGATGCGATTCCCGTGGTTTTATCAATTCTTAATCTATTATACATAATTCATGAGTTACATCATCGATTCTCGTGAATTTTGTATTTTATTTGCGATAATTTCGATTAATGGAATAACTTTCCATATTTATAAAATGCTTACGGGTATATAAGCAAGTATACTTAAGAAAAATTGAACCATATTATTTTTATAACTAAATTACAAATTTACAACATGCTTCTTGGAGAACTCACCGATTGCACTATTACCAGTGCTCCCACATTTCGAGTAACAGCTCGAAACGTTATGTTAGAGGCCAAAGCCATTGACTCTGGCATGAGAGTCAAGCTTTATGTGTCGAATCCTGCGATGATTTACTATTTCATCCGGTACTGTGATGTAGGAAGCCGCCACCACCTGACAGGTAAATATTCTAAATGTTTCTATTATCCTAACAAATCTAACACTTCTATATAGGCCCATTGAACGTGACAGCGTACACGTTTGATGATAGCACAAGGGCTTTTTCAAGTATTCGTTTGAGTGTCGATAGTGCCCGACCTCTTCCCACCTTGGATGATGATGGAAACATCATCGGCACAACAGCCACAAAAATTCGAGTCCGTGATTTGGAGAAAAATCACAAGTTCCTGAAGCTCAAGTACATTTTGTACAAGTACGTTTTTGAGAACATTTACAACGAGGACATGGTGATGGGCAAGGGGTTGAATGTTGAAGCATTCGCCACTCAGTTAAATACCTCTTATGAGAAGCTTGGTGAGTTTTTTTTTTTTGATTATATACAAGTTATTATGTAGCTAATTTTGCCACTTCATTTTATGATAGTATCTGAAGGGTTGATAATGTCCAATTACAACCCGGTTACTGTTGTGGAGTCGGTGACACGTCCAACAACTGACCCCAACACTAACCGCCCTGTTCCTCGTGTGATCAAGAGTACGTATTCGTACAATGAGAGTGTTCGTCGTTTGGAGGATTGGGCCAACCCAAACCTCTCTCTCAGAAATCTGCTAAATGATCACATGCCGTTCTCTGTTGAGATCTTTGTCGTCCCCGCCAGCTCCCGAACTATCGATGATGAAGAAGAAATGGAGAACTAGTTTTTTTTGTCTCCTTGGTAGTTTTGCTTCTTTTCTTCTTGCTTGTCCCTTTCGTGATTGCGTTTTCTTTTCTTTTGCGTTTGCTTTTTTTTTAAAAAACGTTATTTAATACCTTCTCCCGCTTCCCCCTCTCCCGCTATTCCAATAATAAATATCATTTTTTTATAATGTCGACTTGTTTTTTAAAATGGCATTGTATTTTTTTTGTAATCTCAGGTGACAAAGCCATGCGCTTTTTTTGTTCACTTGGATCACGTTGTCCATTATTTCACAAAGTAAAATCTATTTTTTTTAAAATGGAAACAAAAATGAAATCAAAAAGAATCACATCTGAAAATTATTGTAGCGGTGCTATTGAATTAAAAATATAGTTAAAGAACGTGTTTAAAAACGAATATAAATACTGTCCCTATAAACACAGGTAATGACTTCAACAATATATTAAACTATCATGTTTTTCTCTTGGAGAATCGAAGACCCAAATTTATCTACCTTTAATGCTTTTCAAAAAAAGCAAATTAATTCATTCCAAGAGTTTACAATGCTCAAGCCCGATGGTTACTGCTGTGTCTGCATGCAAGTTCTTTATCCTGAGGATCAAAAGTTTCGCCGGTTTTCAGACTTATTCAGTTTTCCTTGTTTGAAATGGAAATTGACCCCTTTGTCAAATCCCCAATGATGTAACCAAGAAGATGGTCTGTCTGCAGCATTTCAAGATGGATGAGGAATGCCGTTGTCACATTAACGTATCCTGGTAAGATATAAAACTTTAATAGCAGCTCTAAATATCGACTAATAATTATGATATAGGCGATTTAATCCCTGAAACTAAAGACTTAAACTATAGAGAGAAGTCGGCTTTGTCTCCAATTAAGCTTATGTCGCAAATAACAAGAAAATCCACGCTGCTCCATGGAAGAATTGGTCATTACGAGGTGAAGGGTACCATGTATGCGACGCATAACTATGAATTTGCTGAAATGGCTTATGGTGGAACCTTGGGACTATTTTTTCAACGTGGTGATCCTGCAAACATTAGGAAGACCAAGGTGAAGCAAGCATATCAAGCTCTTCAACGTGTACATCCCTTGTTAGCCCGCTATGATTTGCCAAAATTAACCTACGCCTTGGTAAATTATCATGTTTCCGAGAACAAAAAGCATGTCGGAATTGATAAACGCTGGGTCAACAATGCTTTGTTTTCCATTAACGATGTAAACCCCCAGGCTACCGATGTTGAATTCAAAGAGTTGATTGTAGGTGAAGATGATGTTGGGAAAATGATTAGGTACTCCCACCCTAGTCTCTTGGCCTTGCTTTTTCCACATCTCTATCCAACATGCACCGGTCACTACTCCATGGTACCGACTAATACCTATGAGTTTGACAATCGATTAGGAGCTTATGGTATACCAGAAAATCAAGGCGGTGTTGCAAATGCTACGTGGAATGAAACAAGTATTGCAGCTTATGCGAAGCAGAGGCTTCTTATGAGAGATAGACGTTTTGCCCGAGACCCTTCTTTTTTATTCTTCATGCTCGATCTTATTGAAAAAAAAAATATCGCTGCTGCTAATAGATTCGTGGTTTCAACTAAAGGCAGAGAAAATATAACTCAAAAGGATGTTGTGAATCAAAATACAGGAAAACTCAACAAGAACATTGTCTCTACTGTACCTCCTCAGATTCGGTCATCATATGCATACAAAAGAAAAAACTTTTTGGATCTCCAGTGTATATTTGAAAATCTTGGTGCTCCTCAACTTTTTTTAACATTTACTTGTGATGACAAAAGTGCAGACTTTAAAAACATTCAAGATGAAGATACCAAGTTCCCTTGGGAAGACCCTGTATTATTTTCGCAACACTTCAGGAGAAGATGGTTAAGGTTTTTTAAAATCTATATTCAAGGTCACTTTGCCAGACAAATTGGTGGTATCAAAGATTATAGCTGGGTCATGGAGATTCAAGATCGTGGAAGCCCACACATTCATATGGTTCTTTGGACTGAAAAATCTGCACAAGGAGCTTATCGATATGAATGTGGTTCATACAAGTTTTCCACCTGGCACAAGTATTGACGATCCTCTTTTGCATAGTTTAGTAAATAACCTGCAAATTCACAGATGCAATGACAAGTAAGCTAAAACTCCTTTTTATGCGTTACCGTATTAATTAATTATTTTAAACAAAAGCTATTGTAAAAGAGGTGACCCTACAAAAAAATGCAGATTTGGATATCCTAAGCCTTACGCTCCTTCCACTGAACTTGATACTGAACATCGCTGCATCTACAAAAGAGACGTTGGTGATGCTTACGTGAACAATTACAACCCGTATCTTCTAGCAGTTTTCCGCACCAGCATGGATATTCAGTACAATGATGGACCACAAGCAGTAAGATATTTAGCAAAGTATTTGGCAAAGGATGATTATGAAGCAAAAATCCTTCTGAAAAATATTCAGCAACAAAACCAAGGATACTATAAGAGAACATCTTATGTGTCTGAGAGAGAGCATTATGCGACAAGAATTGTTGGTGCAGTTGAAGCAACATACGATGTCTTGGGATGGAGAAAGCATAGTAATTCTCGTAACGTTATCTTTATTAATACCAGCTTACTCGGTCAAGACAGTAAAAGATTGCGAGATGACATCAAGGATATTGATAGTAGTTCCAATGAAATTTTTGCAAGAACTCATGTTGGTAATGCGCTAAAAGCAATGATGATAAAAAAAAAATGAAATACCGACACTAAACGTTTTGGAAAATAGACATTTATGAAAAGCGTGAAGGTGCGCCTGATTTGACTTTGACAGAATTTTTTAGTTTTTATAAAAGAAACTACAGCAAGAAAATGTATCCACGTATTCAGAATGTGACGCGAAGCTTTTACTCTGGACAGCTGCCTAATTTTGTTTACAGCTCTAGAGATCTATACCAACTGATTATCGAAAAACCTTTTGCGTGGCGTACGTTTAATCAAAGCGAGATGAATGGTGAAAGCTTTTACTATCAGCAGATTGTAACAAAAAAGCCGATCTTTAATACAACTTTCGAAAATGAAAAGGGCCCAATTAGATCATGGAAAGGTAATATCTATATTTTTCATAAACGTATTGTTATTAATAAGACTATCTTAATTTGAAGATTATTATGAGTACTTGATCAATCTTGAAGAGGGTGGTATTGAAGTGCACAGAAGAATGAATATACAATCTGTAAATGATGTAGTAGACGCTGAAAGAGGCATGGATGCTTGTCGCGAAGAGTTGATTGCCATGCTTAAAAGTGCAAACAGAAGCCAAAAGAGTGTTTACAAACAAACAATATATGATCTCAGAAACAATTCCACCGTTTTTGTCTCTGGTGCCGCAGGTACAGGAAAGTCCTATGTATTACGGATGCTGGAAAGACACTACAAGCTGAAGGGATATAAAGTAAGTAAATACTGAATAAACATGATCTGCAAACGTCTAATGTTTTAAAAAGGTTTTTAAACTGGCTCCCACCGGCGTAGCTGCCCACAACATTTCTGGTGAGACGCTGCATCGTTTCTTCGGTATCACAAATCGCTCCTCTGTTCCAAACTTTCTCAAGTTAGACGAATACGTTAAGCTTTACCCAAAATTACTTCTGCTTATTGACGAATATTCAATGGTCAGCTCAAAACTTTTAGAGTCTGTAAGTGAAGCGTTAATTAAAACAACCCAAAGGTCAAGTAGCATGGGTGGAATTAAGACTGTGTTTTTTGGCGACATAGCACAATTGCTCCCCGTGCAAAAAATGGAAGGTCTTATTTGGGAATCTGAAATATATACAACGTCCAACAGATACAACCTTATCGAACCTGTCAGACAAAAAGAAACCGCTTTTGTTGAAATTTTGGAAAAAGTTAGAAATTACAATTTTGATGAAACCGTTATTCAATTTATCAACAAAAGGACCATTCACAAAAATAATCTCCCGCTGTACTGCCTCCGCCTTTATACTACAAGAGAACGAGTGCGCTTAGCAAATGAAAAGGATTACAAAGACTTTCCTGGTGAGGGTAAAGAATTCGCTGCACTTGACTCATATGTTGGCAACAAAAGAACAGCTAAAATTTCGTTAAGAGAAACAAGACTTTTGGAAACGCTTTTACTGAAACAAATCATGCCTGTTATGCTGGTTCATAACTTAAATGTCTCTCAAGGTTGGGTTAATGGCACTATTGCAGCAGTAGAATATATGGAGGAAGAAAACATATGTTTAAGAAAACGCCTGCCAGATGGTAGTGATTCCATATATTGGATCCAAAGAGTCAGCCGACAAGTCCCTAATACTAGTTACACAAGAACACAGTATCCAATCGTTCCCGCTTTTGCCTCCACTATTCACAAATCTCAAAGCGCAACGATCGATTGTGTGGGAATTCACTTGGACAACATGATGTCTCATGGACAACTTTATGTAGCCATGTCAAGAGTGCGAAAATCGGAAGACTTGTATTTTTTTGGTGCTGATATGCCCTTATCTGTAAAAAGAAAATTCGGCGCTGACAATGATGCAGTTGAAATTATCAGAAATCAAAAATCAAAAATCTAAGCAGGTAGTTCTTTATCGACTCATATCAACTCATATCGATCTTTTATATATATATTATCCCAACTTAAATTATTTCTTCATTACATTATATTTATACATATATCTTAACCAAATATTCTAAAATAAAAACCTTATAATTATTCCCCTTGAGACAGCGCCATAAGCTTTATAAATGTCCATCCTCAATAATTGTAAGTATCATGAATGGTAATGGCAAGCCACTGGTAGAGCATAGTCCACATAAAATCCAACTATTAGCTCTTTGATATCCTTACTAAGAATCCCCGATAACATACAGAGTTAGGAGAAATAGCCCAAGGAATGAACAGGTTCAAAGTCCGTAGTACAGTCTCAAAAGATAATCGTCCAAACGCTTTTATTTTTTTTTTTTTTTTTTTTTTTTTTTTTTTTTTTTTTTTTTTTTTTTTTCCACAGAATTGTGTCCGAGGATATTGTCAGAAAATTTATAATAGATATAAGGTGCTCTCAAGGTAAAATTCGAAAAGCCGGTGGACCCCTTTTTTGGGTGTGAACGGATTTTTTTAAATTGAACAAAAAAATAATTTCATCGATCAGGTGATGCCGTGACGGTTCTTCACTTTCAAATTTACTAAAAGACCTAACGTGATTTTATTAATAAAAAAACGGAATATTCCTTTTCGCTTATCTTTATTTTTTTTTTAAAGTACCTATTTACCATGAACCCAATTGACGAAACTTTTTTCGATATAATGCAAGAGCAACTTTGGATGGGAAATGGTACTGACCGTTTTGAAGACGAAGATCAATACTTCGATGCCGTGATGGAAGAAATCATTAGAATTGACGAAGAGTTCGATTTAGAAGAGGAAATGCTTGGACAAGAGGTTGCCATTGCCGAAGAGAACATTATTGCCGACTATGCTCGTCTTGAAGGCAACTATGACGTTTATTCCTTGTTCCAACTTTGGGTTAGAGAAACAATTTTGCATGCAACCACTTTAATCAAATATGACATCTTTTATTACATCTTCATAAACAACCCTGGGATGATGACCCGAGAATCGCACAGAAGGGTTGTTAGAACCGAGCGTATGGACACGTACGAAACATACTGGACGATAAAACATCCCAACTTGAACGACGATCGTAACAGCCGCCATAGCTATAGAGCTCATTATCGAGTCAACAAGTCGACCTTCGAGTGGCTCGTCAATCGTTTGAGTAGATGTGCTGCTTATCTTGGGTCAATTCTGCGAGGTGGTTACTCTGTAGAAGTGCAAGTTGCGTGTGTGCTTTGGAGATTTGCTAACACGCATTTTGGTTATCGAATTGCCGAAACTCATCTTGGAGTAACTGCCGGATCATTCAATAATTTCACTAACCGATTTATTGATGCCATGTTGGAGATTACTCCCGAACTTATAACATGGCCCATCGAAGATAGACAGAGAGCTTTGAACAATGCTCGTGAGTTTGCAGAACTTGGTGAACCTGGTGCCACGAGACTTTCTGGTGTACTCGGTGCAATTGATGGCAAGCTGGTTGTGATCCAAAAACCAGCAATAAATGGAAACGCTTATGTCGATAGAAAGAGTCATGCATCCATGAATTTGATGGCAATTTGTGATGCCCGTAAAAACTGGGCATTCCGGTAAGTTCATGTGGAAGGATAAAAAAATGATACAGCAGCTTACCGTTTGTTATTATATTAAGGCAGAAACCATGATGCCAGAGTATTCACAAGCAGCGTGATTTATCACAAAATTTTGTTGGATGCGGCCAGATGGTGTCCTGCAAACACTTATATTTTGGGAGGTAAGTTCATTAATTATTTTAAGGTATACAAAGCATTAACGATGAGACCTAGATTCGGCTTACCCTTTGCTGCCAAATCTCATTGTTCCATTCCATGGCCGACGTGAAAGCACTGCGGAAGAAAAAATTTTCAATGCAACCTTTTCTAGTTCTCGAATTAAAATTGAACATGCATTTGGTGGGCTCAAGTCCAGGTGGAGATTCCTTTGGAAGCACTTATATATGCTAAGCGTTGATAGAATGGCTAAAACCATCATATCTTGCTGTGGTTTGCACAACGTTTGTATAAACCAAAACGATATCAAAGAGGCAGTTTTGGATGGAAGCTTGGATTTTGAGGGATTTGTGGAGGCAGACCGTCGAAACCAATTTGAAAATGAAGTGAACTTCGAACCTCTGCTTCCTTTCCTCGGTACCGATGCTACCATTGATGCTGCAGGTATGCGCCGTATTAAGGCAATGTCTATCTTAAGAAGAAACAACATCATGAGGGGAACAGATAGACTTGCTTAGTTTTCAAAAGGTTTTATTATATTAAATATATTTTTTATTTAATTATTGTTGTCAGTAGAAGATGAACCAAGATTGGTATCACTATCGCCTCTTCGAATTGCTGCAAATCTATTCATAATAGTCTCCATATCAGAGATACGTTTACGTCTATCCTCTTCCAAATCGGCCTCTCGTCTACTTCTTGATTCTTCTAGCAGTCGATATCTCTCTCTGGACTCTTGTCGTCTTCTTGTTTGCATATCTTCCAATGCAGTCTGTCGATTACGACTGACCCTTTGCAACATACTGTCAAGGTCACGAATTCTTTGCTCCCTTTCTTCCCGTTGTACCGCTGCCATTTGATCCATCATCTCTACACCGAGTTGGCGGGCATGTGCCATATGCTCTTCTGACAACTGACGAGCAGCCTCAATGGGATCAAAAGTTGACAAAGACTGCTCACCAGAAGTTCGATTATTTCTCGAAGTGCGGGTTGATCTTGGTGGAGGTGGTGCGGATGTAGGTGGAGGTGGAGGTGGTGCGGATGTAGGTGGAGGTGGAGGTGGTGCGGATGTAGGTGGAGGTGGAGGTGGTGCGGATGTTTGTTGAGGTGGAGGTGATGCGGATGAATATGGAGGTGGAGGTGGTGCGGATGTATATCGAGGTGGGGTGTTGCGCCTGTCGATGCTGGTGGTACTGCGGATGCTGATGTTGGTGTTGGTGTTGGTGGTTCGGTTGCTGGTGTTGAGGTTGGTGGTGTTGCGGATGTAGGTGGAGGTGGTGGTGCGGATGAGGGTGTTGATGGTGGTGCAGGTGCAGGTGCTGTTGATGATGATGGTACTGAAGATCCTTCAGTGGGGTATTGATCGGCCAAAGCTTTTTGGATCACAAGTTGATCGACTTCCGTAGGTGTCAAGTACGTAGTTTCGGGACCATCGGATCCAATGGCATCCATTAAATCAACGTCGTTTGATCTTCTATATGATCGAATGCCATTCTCCTCCATGTTGACGCTTTCGTAAATTACCTCAGGTTGGATGCTAGGATCATCCTGAGTGATCTTGGCAATTTCTTCATAGTATGGTATGTCTGGGACAGTTCCACCAACTCCTCTTTCTCTTGCTGCATTTCTGGCTCTGGTGAATCTGGCTTTCATGTCTTTCCACTTGCGTTGTATACTGAGATGCGTAACATTTGCTATAAAAGCACTGACTGCATCGGTGTTTGCATATTCAGCCATCTTTTCTTTCAAGAGAGCTGCCGAATGAACCCAGATAAACTGTTTCAAGGCAGTATCTCCTCTTCTCAACAAGTGATTGTAGGTGCCTGCCATGATCTCAAGAAGGATACAAATTGCAACCTCAGGCCATACGTTGTATGGACGTGAAGGCCCATTGTCATCTTCGACATTAGCGTTGTTGTTCTCAGCTTGGGCATTGCTGTTGTTGACAGGAGTGGTGTTGTGCTGAACAGTAGGTTCAACAAACACAAAGGTGCCAGCGTGTCTGCCACGTCCGCGTCTACCTCCACGTCCATTTCCACGACCACGTCCGCGACCACGTACGTTGTTGGGTGTGTTGTTATTTGCTTCAGTGTTGTTCATAGTAAGGTAACACCACGGGAAAAAATAAGTGATGAAATTAATAAATAAGTGACTTTGAGTGACTTTGAGTGTTTATTCGGGTGTTTTTCGCCATCACTTTAAATAAAGGTGACAAATAAGTGTTAAAATAAGTGTTAATTTCTACCACTTAGAATGAAGGTGCTAAAAGGTGTTAAAATAAGTGTTAAATTTCGTCACTTTTGGTAAAGGTGACTATTAAGTGTTAAAATAAGTGTTAATTGTTATCACTTGAGAGAAAGGTGTTAAAAGGTAATTAAATAGGTGGTGAATTCGGTCACTTTTGTATAAGGTGACAAATGAGTGTTAAAATAAAAGCTTGTTTTCATCACTTGCGTTTGAGGTGTTCAGGGGTGTTCCAAAAAGTGTTAACATTTGCAATATTTTTTTATTATTATTTAGTAAGTCTGATATATGAGTGTTACGTTTTGTTTTTAAAACCAAAACGGCGTATTGCTTATACACACATCTTTTTTAAATGACATAGATGGCCAAACAAGGTAGTGCTTATTTTCTTCTATTGGTAAAGGTATTGTTGTTATGGGACTGATAATATTATTGGTGTTAATCAGAACTCTCATATGATCCCTTTCTGCAGCAAGTGGCATGCTGTTGGAACTAGTAGTATAAAATAAAACAGCTTCCACTATCACTTTCATATAAATTTTCTAATTCAGTTGCAGCGTTGATATCCATATAAGCAATACCAGAAGCGGGAACGGGATCAAAATTGTCATCGTCAGTCATACCATATTCAAGATCAGGAATATTGGCAGGTTCTTCTACGGGCAAACCATTGACGCATGACTCAGCAGTGCTGTCATTTGTTATATTTAGTCGTCGTCTAATGATATTAACCTTCATTTCGATTTCCAAATCCATATTTTTGTGCTTTCTTTTATGAGATTCTATATCGCGAGTACGAACGTATGGTCTGTTTGGGCAAGTATCGCAACGCATATTTTTCGTTAATAGATAATTAAATGTGAAAGAAGAGGGATTCCAAATATTGCGGCACTCGCGGTTTAAAATAGGGTTTCCCATCATAAATCATGATTTCACGTAACATATTTTTCTAAATAGAGCAAACATAAGCCATCCAAAAGAATAACAATAACAATAACAATGAAATTCCAAAATAGACGTGAGGGTTTTTTTTCTTTCTTCTACTTTAACTAAAATACCAACTAAAAATTTCCATCAATATGTCTAGACAACCTACATAGGTAAATATTGTGCTTGAAAAAATAGAGAAGCTAGAAGGAACTATCATCGCAAAGCAAAATTCAGCTATAAAAAGTCTTAATGAAAGATTGGATCGATTAGAAACCATTTTGGGTAAAATAGCTACTACAAGTCCCCAAAATGTTTTTCCAAATAGCGGTCAAGATCAAATGCAAGTCGATTATGAAGAGATTGACTTGATCAAAAAGCCAGAAACTGTTCATGTTACTGATATCATTAACATACTAAAGAATAGCGATAGCGGAATTTTTCTGTTGAATTCTTTTGGCCAGCCCGAAACAGCAGAAGGTATGTATCGTCTGCTAAGCAAGGATATTAACTCCATTTGCAATTCTGTCCTGAGGTCAAGCATGGATGAATATGTACCTTGGAAAACGTTATCTGGTGTTATCAAGAAGGAGTTAATATCAAGAGTCTCCAGGGAAGCTCATCTTTTAAACATTACAGACATTGTCAATTGTTGTAAAGATAACTGGGCCATTTACTTCATGTTACAGAGCTGCTGGTCAAACAAGGCTCCCTCAAAAATGAACAAAAACCGTAAGAGACGGCACTCGGCTTCTAACCAATAATGTAATGTAAGGCTTACTATATAACCATTTTGATAGTATTATTAACATGTCATATTTTCCAATGATAGTGAACGATTCTTGCTGTTGCATAGCTGTATCGACAACAGTACTTTCCCACAAGTTCCAAATAATGTTTTTTTCTTCAAATAAAGTTTTTTATAACTGTAAAAATGTTCATTTTAAAGTGATCTTTAGGTAGTTTTAAAGTGAAATTTAAAGTGATATAAAGGTGGATCTAAAGTGATATAAAGGTGGATCTAAAGTGATATTAAGGTGGATCTAAAGTGATATTAAAGTGGATCTAAAGTGATTTTAAGGTGGATCTAAAGTGATTTTAAGGTGGATCTAAGGTGATATTAAGGTGTGCGCTGTATAAGTGACAATGAGTTGTATAAAAGTGATATTAGGGTGTGTAAAATAGGTGGCTTTAAGTTATATTAAAGTGATATTGAAGTGATTTTAACCATTCTTTAAGCGGGGGAAATCACTCATAAAATTGGCGCAAAACACTTTCTTTAGGTGTTTAAATAAGTGTTAAAATGATCACTCGAATCACACCTATAAACACTTGGATTTTCCCGTGGTGTAAGTGATAAAAAGTAGTAATAAAGTAAAAGGGAGGAAAAAAAAAATAAAAAAAATGTGGATTTAAAAACTTTTGTTATTTTATCATTTCCTTTTCAAGCGAATATATTTGAATGTACTTTGACTTTGATCAGATTTTTATTTCCACCCATATATGTATGTGTGTTATTTTGCCCATTTTTAGATCGCTTTTTCAAGCACTTGTGTTACTATTTTTGTAGAAAAACTAGGCAATTTATTTTCGGTTTCCGATTATGAGAGCACCTTATATTTATTAACTTTGAGTGCGTTTCAGACGCTGGCTCCACTCACGAAGTGAGCGAGATGCCAGCTAGTATAATATACGACATTCTCAACAATAATGACAAAGACTAAATCCCTTGCTAGAGCTAGAGGAAATGCTCCTGCTTCATCCTCAAAAGCATGGGATGTCTTGAAACCTTTCTCGAATGGCAGTAGTTTTAGGACTACTGTCGCTACCTAACGACCGAGCTTCTGCGTCCAAGCCAGTTGCCCACGGCTACGGCTTGCCAACTCATCCCGTCTCTTAAGGTTTTCTCAGTTACTTCAGTAAGTACTACCAAGCTGCCAAAAAAAAATTTCCAACAGTTCGGAACCATCACAAGAATCTGAAATTGCTAATGGTAAAGACATCCGCTCTTCTTTCGACACCTCCTCGCTGCCTCATGTCAAACCTAATTTTCCTTGGGACACACACCTGTTTTTCTCTCTTCCAGAATTTGCTTTGGATATGCCAAAGCAACTTCGAGAACAAAACTGTCATGAACCACCTAGGTTTCAGTTGCGTGTTATCATGCAAAATGTCTCAGATCATTTTTGAAAGCCAACTAGCCCATTGTCCTTGTTCCACCTGTTCCCTGTTCTCTGTCTCCTGTCACACATGTCACTGACAAACATCCATATTGTTTCCTGTCTAGCGTCTTTGTTCCGAATAAGGTATCTCCGTTATCCCTTGTCCTTGTAAAACCCATTTAACTTCCGTTTCCTTTGTACCTCTGACTTTGAACTCCTTTTTAAATCACTAATAATATCAGCCCATGTTATCCTCTACATCTATCCCCGAAATTATCTGTATCTATGCCCGCTGCCCCTAAGATGTCCCAAACTCAATATGACCAATGATCTGTCTCTGAAAATATGATCCCGGACCCTTGTTCACCCGATCTGTCAGTTAATATAAATAACAGCATGTTTATTTATTCTTATTTCTGTATTCAAGATCTTATCTATTTTTCCGGCTTCTCTAAATAAACCTTTTTCTACCTTCATTCCTTTTTATATATATCTTAATACTAATAGATATTTAATTTTCTCTTGCCTTGTCCTCACCTTAATAATCATTCTGTTCTGCTCTTGCGCCGCTCCGCTCCTGACAAAAACCGTCGCTTCGATGAATACGAAGCTAAATTTACTGTACGGTAAGCTATCATACAAGATTGGATCATATTAAAAGTCTCAACTTTTGGTCTTGGAAACTAACATTCAGATCAAGCCGCAATGTTCGTCAATCTACAACTCCAGCCTGAAAACAAAATAGAAACCAATTCCGGCATTGATGTCGATCAAATTGATGATCTGGCAAGTAATGGAACCATCTGGAGTCAGCTACCTCCTTTTTCCTTGGCTCTTAGCACTATCAAGGCCACTGCTAGGCCGAAAGACTCCCCGAGAAAGCCTGGTTTAACCATGGCCCAAAAAGATGCTATCAATGCTAGCAAGCCACTCAAACCCAAGGCCCGGCCCATTAAAATGACAGCTGAGACTATTGCCAATATTGTACGTTCTTTTTCGAGCGTGATCCCACCAAACCCAACGGTTTTCAATATTTATATACTGGCAGAAATAGAAAGATCACTAGCGCTAAAACTCACAGGCGTTTCAAGTTAGCTGGTCTCGATACAGGTCGTATTATCGATATCATTTTTTCTGCCAATGGCTCTCCTAGTGTTCTTGTACAGGAGTTGTTTACTCCTGTATTCACCAACATTATGAACATAGCCAAGGTCAATTTCATCAAGATTTTTGATCCTCTAGATCCCGCGTATCTCGCCAATTCACTGTCCTTTCGACACAAATGAGGTTGGTACAACATTGCTACTGACCTGAGCTCAAATCCATCCAAACGCTCCCTCTTGTGCCACCCCAACACTCGTCCCCACCAGGTCAAGGCTGTTGGTCATTGCAAGATTAATATGGGTTACATCAGTCAAAAGGATCTTAAACAATGCAAAGAAAATTTTTAAACGAAGAGAAATTGTCATTGAAGTAACTTAAAAGCAAATACTGAAATCCCTGTGGTAAAACTGGTAGCGAAATCATATTTTAAATCGGTAACAACAACTTGGACAGACGACGCAATAAAGTATCTTGGTCTAATAAATGTCTGGTCAAAATTAAACTCTATAATTATCTGGACAAAACAAATTTTCACGCAGCTATTGTGGATAAAAGTCAATAATTGCAAGATTTAGACTCTAACGCTTTTGCCCTTGACAAAACATCGTATGAAATTCAAGTCAAATTTTTCCGAATACAAATTAGCTGTTTAAAAGTGAATAAACAGCCAAACAAAACATTTTTCAGAACATGTGTAATCCATCGAATAAGACTTTTAGTGGGGCTATATTTTGGTAAATCCAGTTCGTTATCCATCTAAATCATAAAAACAAGGAATTCTGGTCCGTTATCCGTCAAGATCCAATACGTTTGCGTACTCCAGTCCGTTATCCCTCAAAATCCGTTGACGTCAGGGTACTCCGGTCCGTTATCCCTCAAAATCCGTTGACTTCAGGGTACTCCGGTCCGTTATCCCTCAAAATCCGTTGACTTCAGGGCACTCCGGTCCGTTATCCCTCAAAATCCGTTGATTTCAGGGTACTGCGGTCCGTTATCCGTCGTTATGCGATACCTCCGAAAATTCAGGTCCTTTATCTGTTCAGATCTGTCACTTTAGGGTCCTCTGGTCACATTTAACTAATAGCCGAAATAGAGTACAAAAAGTTAGAAACAGTTCCAGAATGTTTCATGCATTCTATACTTGTATCGGATTATCAGATTAGTTTCCCATGTAAGATAACTCGCAAATTAGATGAGAATATCCTTAAACTAGGGTTGGATTTCAAAAACGTGTACACAGAGCCCTCCAAAGTTTTCTAACTATTTGACATTTTGATATTTTGAAAAGAAATCACATTTTGATAGCATAGGGACACGTTGGAAACATTTTTATTTTTATGTTTTTTGTTTTTATTAGGTTGTTAATTGGGCTGAAAGTGTTTCATAAAAAATGTTTAAGTTGTTATCACTCTTGTAAGAAGTTATAACATTTTTTTCCATAACGTTTACAGAAACGTTTTTTTGTTCGAAACACGCCTCGTATCTTTGATTCTACGACTTACTGGTATAGTCAAATGTTGGGCTAATGGTATGAGTGCTTTAGAGACTGGTTCTAGTACCGGTGTATGTAATAAGACTATTAACATAATTAACTAGAACCACTTGGTTTTATGAGTGCGCCGCCCGTTGTCAGTCCGCCAAAGATAACAAGCTGGAATGTCGACTATGTGTTTCTGTAAAGTAATAAAAACAGGAGTTGAGTTGGCTTTTAAGGTGCTACTAATAGTTTCCAATGAATTCTAATTTTCAGAAGTGGCACCATCATTCCTGTGATACTGAAGTAACATGTGTTTCTATTTATTAAACCGAAAAAGCGTTAATTGGAAGAAAGAAAATGTCGGACAGTGTTGTCTGTTTCCAAATCTTAAATTGAGAGTACCGTAACAAACTGGAAACTCGTGGTTCTGTCAGATCACACCAAAATAAATCTTTGCACATTTGAGAAAATCCTTTGTTTCTACAGAAAAAAGGGTAAAAAACTTTATCCGTATATTGTCCACAACGGCGAACTATTTATGTAAAAAACGAAAACTTGTGTCGGGAGACCAAAGTTTTGGTCGCATAACACAAATTTGTCAAGAAATACACAAATCTTTTTTTTCCGGCAATTATATTTTAAATCTTGCGCTTTTTTTTTTTACCGTCCTCTTTTTTTTTTTTTTTTTTTTTTTTTTTTTTTTTTTTTTTTTTTTTTTACATGTTGCAAATTCCAGACTCCAAAAACTGAAAATAATGAGCTCTGTCTAAATTTTTTTTTATTCTATTTACTAGTAATCAGTTGTTTGGCCACAAAGTTTTCGGTCAAGCTTTTTATGAAATTGTGCCTTTGGCCACACGACTTTGAATTTACTTTTTGTAGCCGAGTACTGCACAAGGCCAACACATTCAACAATGTCGGTTACATCACACACAGCAATCTTGCGATAGGCTTTATCTTTTGTGTTTTCAACCACAACAGGAACACCATGACTGTCAAGACTGTGCTGCTCCATCACCTCAATCACTGCCAAGAAGGCAACCTCATTTTCCTGCTTATGCTGAATAAAGCACTGCACCTTTCCAACAAACCAAGCATTTCGGGTCGAGCTAAGGACATTGTTTTAATATCTCTTTTTCGTCTCTCTCTTCCTCTCTCTCTCTCTCTTTTTTTTTTTTTACCTTCTATTGGTACTGACATCAAACAGTACGATGTGACCGGCCCTTGTATGCAAATTCTTGGCCTTTCGATCGAATTCTGAAGAGAATTGCTTCGAGTCCTTCCATGCTCTTGCTGCAATGACTACGTCCATACTTTCAAGCTCTCCTGCTTCGTAACCTGCTGTACGCATGTAGTAATGTTGCAAGGCCCTGACAACTTTGCTCTTTATCAAGCCACAGCATACCAGTTCCGCACAAGTGTCATCCAACAGGGTATCATCCATAAAAGGAGCCAGTAGTTGAGGGGAATCAGGCAAGCCTGATGGGTGATCCAAATACGAGGATGGGCTGCAACCAGAACCAGAAACCAAGCCAGACGTGAGACCTCGGATATGATGTGAGTTGTAGCCTGCTTGACTTCTGATGGTGTTGGAAGCATTGGCATTAATACGGCTTTTGGACTTGATCAGATTGCTGTATTTTTTTATTGTACGTTCCAAATTGCGACAAGAGTAGGCTTTCAGAGGTCCTGCATTTTTGACAATGTACTCCAGATGACACAAATAATGATTGTTGACAGTGAAAACACGAACGTTTAATCTCTCCGCTAAGATCTCGTCTCTCAAAAATGTATGCCATTTGTCAAATCTTATCATAAAGGTGGTTAGGTAAATAAGAAAGTTAATTTTTCCAATGCAAAACCTCATCTATTTTTCATATATGACTACAGTACCTGTTATTCATGTCCCTAGTGTCAGCATCGGATATAGACCATTGGATGGCTATGGAGCAACCATACACTAGATTCATCAATGCTTCTCTTGCTTCTTCGGATCGTATATGCTGAATGACCAATGTTGGAATAATATACAACAGGAAATCATGCCAATCTACAGCACGGTTGTGTCCCTTTGTCCGTTCCCAATTTCCTTCAAATGACTGGGGTATGTTCGTTCTGGATGCGTTAACAAGCCATCAATTACTTCAAAAAAGCGGCTGTTCTGTGTCTGTAATCTACTTAAGCCTTTATTACCCGGCGCTTTGTAACGTACGTTATCCGCAGGAGAGACCAAAGCATACACCAACTTTCCAATGTTTTGTAACAAATGCATTTCGTCGCAAAGAAAAAAAGAAGATCCGTTGAATGTTGGTAAGCGACTGATCTGTTCGGGAACACCATACATTCCGTTTACCTTCATCAAAAAAATTATTCGTAAGTATACATTGTATCCATTATACGTCAAATATACTAACCGCTATTTGACTGCGTGATACCAACTCCTTCTTGGTTCTCATAGTTCCTTTTTTCTTAAAATACATGCCGTGTGAAGTTCCAATTGGTCTTTCACCAGTGACTTTACACATTCTGCATCCACTAGTCGATTGGTGTCCTTGATGGTTCATTAAAGAGGCAATACCGGGAATATCACCTGTGATTCCAAGAATAAACACTCTTCCTGTGTAAACATCGCGACCATTCTTAACAACTGTCATGCCTTTCGTACTCAAGACTCCTACTTCTTCAATGAATGGCTTAAGAACGACATCAAATCGTATGTCTTTCAGGGCCACCCGGTATAACACCTAAAGGCATCATCATGTTTTCTTCAAATCTATAAAACGGTAAGAAAGGAAGAAAACAACTTTCACAGAAAAAAGGGTGGGGATCTATGTTACCTAACAGATGGGTCGAGGTTCATGATGATAGAGTGAATCATGGTTTGGCTATGACCGGGTTTGTGCTTATTTTGGAAGCCATCAACATACATTACAAGGCAGATATCTTTTTCACCAATAACCCCTTTACGATGCAAACGCTTGAAGTCTTGACCCGAAAAAATATCAACAAGTTGATTATCATCGAGATTGAACGTAGGCTTGTAGTCAAAAAGCTCCCTGTTGTCATCATCCAATAGCATCTGTGTCAATGCTTCACCGATGGACACGCATGGCATAATTTCACGAGAAACTTTGCTATTGTCTTTGAATCTTTTCTCTTTACATTTGGGATTAGGGCAATCTACAGCTTGATCATCATCCATGAAAGGTAACAGCTATTAACGCAGACATCATATTCTTTACAAATACCTCTAGTCTTAACCACTGTATTTTTTATCTGATCAGGAGAACGAAGCTTTGTATCACCTAAGCCTAATTGAGAGATATAAACATGAGAAATGGAAGTCTTTGTTGCTTTTTGTTTTAACCTTCGATGCAAGCTCTGGTGCTATACAATCAAGCAAGTTTTTGTTGATGAATGAAATTAGATGTCGTTGTACTTCCCTCGATACACCTTTCTGATCAGTTAATTGCAGGAATCCAACTTCAAATGCCCTCAATTTATTATAATGGCCGTGGTTGCTATCAAAATACTCATATAAAATTGCGTCAGGAAACTCTTCCTGCACAACTGATTCATATGTATTGCAAAAGTAAGTCAAATGCACGTTATTTAAAAATTCTTTCGCCTATACCTTCGTCGACATCATCATCATTTCCAGGAGTATCTGCACTGTCAATCATATCGATATCTTCCGAGGAGAATCCGTCAATTGGAGTTACATGGGAGGATTCGATGCTCGTATCAACTTCATCGGCTAAAGAAATACACCTCTTCTTTTGTACGTGTACGTACATGCTTTTAGCATTAGGGGCAGAATATTGGCATACGTTACAGACGTTGTAAGGATTAATTGTGTTATCGTTATTCATATGGGAAAAGTTAAGTAAAATATAAAGAACTGAGAAATTAGATTTATGCTATATCCAACAGATTTTATAGCCTCCTTTGTAGACTACACTAAAAAACGTCATCTACGTACTAGTGATAATGCTAGCTCTTGTCGACAGTAAATTGGTTATGAAAATCACCCAAGAACGTGTAGTTGATAAGTAAGTAATACGTGAAATTACAAGCATATATTTAGGGACCATATATATTTCTTGTGTATGGACGCTTTTTGGGAAAAACTGTCATTTTTAATGACATTGTTTATTACATCATGGTTTAAATAATAAAGGAGTTTAAATTTTAACATATATTAGACAGCCAACATAAGATAGTCTTGTTCCTTTCTTCATTATTTAACTCTTATCAATATGCCAAACTACAGTGTAAACTCTTTTGGTGAATCCGCACAACGTTCAGAAATCGCATGGAACGAAACACTTGCTTCCGTCAAACGAATGGAAAGAAAACTGGATATTCTCCTTCAAGAGCGTGATGATGATCGCGAAAGAAACAGAAGAGGTATATACAAATTTATAAGTGATAGACTATAGTCGGTTACAACTCATACTAACGTCTTTAATCATCATAAATACACTTACAGCCGAACCTGCGGTGCCAGCTGTCTATCAAAGTAGAGACAATGAGTTTGATAGCCTTTTGTCTTCACACGAACGAGACATTCAAAAACCATCGGCTAAAGGCAGCAAATACCGAAAGTCAGCTTACATTGAATACTTTCTACAGAAAGTGAAACCGGATTTGAAGATCCAGCTGAGCGACAGTCTTCTTGTGAGAGATCAGAAAACGTTGAACATCCAAACCTTCGTTTCGCAGCTGAATTCATACAGCAAGACAAGTGTCATGCAGCTTAAAAGTAAGCTTGATGCTTTGAACCTTTATGGTGAAAAACTTAGGTGGAAAGTTATTCCTTCTCACCTTAAGTCTGAAGCTGTCAATCATTTGGAATTGATGGCTAAAAGGTCCAATCTTCCTTTAGATAAATGTACAGAAAACTGGGCAGCAAAAACATTGATTTCGACTAGTTACCACAACTATATCAGAGCATTCATGGTATGTTATTTAGCTTTTGGTTTGGCTTAATTTTTATTTTATTTTGATTGACAATCATTGTAGCCCGAAGTTTCTGACGATGGAGAGCTGGTTTCAGCTGTTGCAGTTCCCACTGCCATCCAAGAAGACATCGGTTCTGGTTCTGTGGATGATCAGATGTCTGATTACGGTGAGCTGGAGGAGATTGAGCTGGAAGATGAAGTCATCCCTCCTGCTCCTAGAAAGCGTGCTGCCCAGGCAAACGGAAGAGGGAAAAAAGCTGCAAGGGGCTCGAAGAGAACAAAAAAGTATGCGAGAATAAATGTCGTTCAAAACTTTTGTCATTTGCTGATACGTTTTTTTTTGTAGAACTTAATTACATTTACCTCTTCTTTCTGCTCTTTTACTTTTTTATGTGCCTTCTTCCTTCCTTTTTTTTTTTTTTTTTTTTTATAAATAAATGTTATGAAATCTACTAAAATGACACTAAATTTCATTAGACCAATAATTTTGTAAAAAATCACACTAATTTACGCTAGGCTATTTTTTTTAAACTAAAGGTGCGCGATCCGTCGTTTTACTATTATTTCTCTTTCTTTTACATACTTTTCAAAAAGACTTTAATCAATCGGTAAGTCCTGCTTTTTTTTTTTTGATGTAGATACTAATGTCGTTACTTATTTTACAGGCTTTCTATACTATTGAGTTCGCTCATTCCCTACCTGTATACCCTTTTATTTTATGTAAGAATCTTTTATGTTGATTTAAGAGGCTAATATCCACTTTTTATGTTCTTTTTATACTACATTATCTTGAATATTGGGATCATTAAAGTATTACTTATTGTAGATATGTAAAAACTCACATAAATGCATATCATACGCTCGAATTCTAAGGTACTTTTTGCACCTAACATATATCATGCTACCTATACCGTATAACTAACCTCCCTTACTAGTTTAAAACAATTTTGAAAAGACACATTCAAATATATCTATATTTAAGGTATGATTACGTAGAGGTCGTATAACTAACATTATTCACTAGCTTAATAACACTTTAATTGACCCATTTAAATATATTATACTCTATATCCACATCCATTTGCATCCTTTAAATAAAACGTTTCTTAAAATTTAAATTATACCTATGAAATGAGAAAACACGATATTACAATTGAATGATATATTTCGTATGACCAAAATGTTTTTTATTTATAACCAAAATATATGACTTTTTAATAAAATTTTGATGTGTCAACACAACATATTTGCATATCGTTACAGAAATATTTATCATGCAACATAAATACTTGTCCTATGACACAAACTATGGTCATGAAACACAACTTATTCTGATCGATTCTGGTTCTGTGATCAAAGCTTATGTTAAAACCCCAAAAATTTGTCAGATAGCACCAAAATATTTTTCATTTTTTGTGTAATTACACCGAATGTTTGGTATATATAACAAAAAGTGATCAAAATGCTAAAATAATTTTGATCATATTCCTGAGACGCCAAATAATTTGGGTTGAATTTGTGTTCGGGAAACAAAATTTAACCAAAACGTTCGCCGTTGTGTTCATACGAGTATAAGGCATACAGTTAAATAATAACATGAATATGAAAACATATAAAGGTTACATCAGCCACGTTGAGGTGCCACAGCTATCTTTCATAAGAACTACATTTTCCCCTGAATGTTGTGCTACAAGACATACACATTTTAAGAATGAATGTTATTGTTATTGTTATTGACATCTCATTATGGTCTTTCTATATGGGATCATTACATCCGAGTATTATCTGGACAAATCTACCCACAATCGTCATCAGCCCATCTGTGATCAATGTCTGAAATAATGTGTATATAAAGACCCCCTTTATTTGTTTAATAAAGCTTTAGTTTATTTTTGCAGTTTGATAATTTCACTTTGTTAAATTTCACATTTTATTCTTAATTCGCTATTATCACTCTCGAATTTCTCAGTGGGCCAACAAATTTTCCAACGAGGAACTTTTTTGTTTTTTCAAAAACGTTTAAGAGGGTTTGAATACCCATAGTTTTAGATCTACTGAGCGTTGCAGCAGGGACACCAAATATTATGAAGAGTGTTTCCTGCTTCATGGTGTTATGCAACTACATCAGAACCAAAGCAAGTGTCATCACCGTGTCAAAGACTCTTTTACGTCCAGCCGTGCATTCGGTTGGATATTCTTTTTGGAATTCTTCGTGTAATTGATCGAATGCTCTGTGATGTTTTGGGATAATAAAAATTCAGACAGAAAGGAAATAAAACAAAAGTAGGAATACTTTGAGACTGTTGATATGTTTTATTTAGTTAAAAGAGAATTGGGGATTATCAAGGTCAAAGAATAAAGGATATATATAAGATGTCTGAATTTAAATTATAAAATTATTACATAATGGAAGTACACTATTTTAGTACAGTGTCTTCTTGCACTATTTTAGTTAAAGACGTGTAGAGACTAAAGAAGTGTATTTTCTTTATCAAGTATGGATGCTGAGATATTTATATTTTAGTGTAGAATGTATGATGTAAGTGTATCTGATGTTATTTTTATGATGATGATTTTATTAGAAGTAAGCCAGATCATCACATGCTCCAGTCGTCAAACCAAAATTACAGATAAAGGCATCATCCTGACGACCACCAAGCAACTTTATAGCAGCCGATTTAGTAGGTGAATGCAGACTTTTTGACGTTGTGTAGAATCGTTTAGAAATACAGCGTTGAGATTCAAGAAAATCCATGTACCGATAGGCAGCAGCAGAAAGCAAAGTAATATGCGTTAATAATGCTAACTTACGCTTTGTTATAGGGGGCATTTTGTATCAAAAATATAAAGGGGATGTCATAGTCGAGAATAGATTTTAAAAGAGAAAAACAATAAAATACTTTGAGACTGCTTATAAGTTTTATTAAGAGTAAAAGTAGATTAAAAGATTGAGAGGGTTCTATTCTAACTATCAGTTTGCATATTTATATATGTTAAGAGAAATCGGATAATGAATTTAGTTCGATGGATAAGTTACACAGCACTAAAATAGCGCTTGTAGTTGGATATGATATAATGCATAAGAGATTAGTTCGTGTTGTGATGTAATAATGTATGGGGTGATGAAGTGAGATTTAATTTTAATATTGTTTTATGGTGTGATTAGTAACAACAGTAGGTGCATCACCACAGGGGATAAAGAAATAGGAAATGGATGATAAAAGAGCGATTAACTTGTATTTCGTTACCGATACAAAAGTGACAATAATTGGGTTTCACAACATTGAATCTCATAATTCACGCCATATTATCCCAACAAGATGATTGATTCAAACAAGTCTGACAGAATAGCATGCTTTATTAAACAACGTGTTATAAAAACCATAATTAGCGCTTTTTAAAAAAGCCTTTTTTCTTTCTTTTCATATAACTTAATCAAAATAACAATAGGGGGTCCCAAACATTAAAAATAAAAATTCCGAAATTTTTTTTAAAAAATCCCGTAATTTTTTCCCCAGCCAAAAATTCAGGAACGGACGATAAATTTCGGTCAAGAAAAACGACGGACGATAATTATCGGTCGAGAAAAATGACGGACAATAATTATCGTCCGTGGATTTTACGTCATAAATTATGACGAAATTGCCATAAAAAGTAATAAAAAGTTTATTTTTCTTTATTTTACGTCATAAAAATGACATGCAAATGTCACCACTCATCTAATTATCATATATAAACCTCGTTTATCCCACATTTGACTTACCTTCTTTCTCTGAAATTATTTTCTGAATTATATCAACTAAAATGCCCGGTCAACGTAAACAAACTACTGCTAAAACATCCAAAGAGAACGTCTTCCAAAACAGCTTCTGTTGATGATAGCCAACGTGGATCCAACACTAGTCCTGCTCATGCCAAAGCGATGATTGGTTACTTCGAGGAAAACATCAAGCTTTTTAAAGCATACATCGGTGTACATGATAACGCTGCCCCTGGAGCTGCTACCATAGTCAAAAAGCGTGAAATCATTATGGGTATGATGAGAAAACTGTTGGCTGACAAGGGTATACCCACCGATTGGACGCTGGATCAGCTTATGAAACGTGTTGCCCGTCTTTTCACCAAGTATTGTGAAATAGAGAGAAAGTTGAATGGCACTGGTTTTGGTTTGACAGAAAAGGATATTCGTGGAGGGATCACCAGTATCGAACAAAAGTGTGATTTCGAATGTCCTGAATTTGAACGATTGTCGACTTTGCATGGTGATAGGCCTAATACCCAACCTGTTTGCGTAGCTTTCCATGGTGCTCCTGGCGGTACTGAGTATACGTTCTCTAGTAGAAAAGAGCCCACCATTACGGCAATTGATGAACAAACCCGTGCTGTTTTTGGTGAGGGCGAAGAGTTTGAACCAGCTCAGCCAATTCGATCTGCCTCTGAGGAACCTGCAGCTCGTACCCACGATCCTTCTGTTGGCCCTTCGTCTCCTGGACCATCAATGATTCCTCGCTCTTTGTCTGCTGAGCCTATAGGTGACAACGATACGTCTTCTCTTCCTGTGGTTCCTGACGATCGTCCTAGAACTCGTCGTAGTTCAGTGTCATTAGACAGGGAAGTCGCTGAAATCCTTGGCACGAATGCATTCAGCGATGACGATGATGATGTGGACGCTGTTCGTGTCAATGCTGATTCCCGGGGTGTTCGTGGTAGCTCCAATAGTACTCGTGCTTCCGGTGGTTGTGCTGCTTCTGGTGGTCGTAGTTCTCGTGGTGCTCGTGGGAATGTTGGTGTTGAGGATAACATAATAACACACCTAGAGTAGAACTATCGGAGATGATCCAATAAGGACATGATTCCATATAATCACACTGGTGGGAATTAGTTGTTCCACAATTTACCTCTATCAATAAAACAATGCTGTGTAACGTGTATCGAGCGAAGAGTCTCATAGGACCTGAGCCATACGTATATGGAAATGAGTGCTATTGTTTGTATAATTGTTTATTTACTTCTTTATATTTATTTATTTCTTGACCTCGGTAAACTAAGTTTGGTAAATCATAAACCTGTTTACGTGGCTTTGGTCTTTCCTTCTTCCTTCTGCCTTCTTTTCCCATATTTAGTAGAACCGTCAATTAGGTGATGACTGTCAAGGTTTTGCTTGTTATGGAATCACCGGTGCTGGTCACTGTCAATACCCTCCTCTTGATACCTTTCAAATTATATATAAATACCCTTTGATAGTTTTGTAGAATTATCTCTATCTTCTTTTTAAATAAAATTAGAGACGACTTAGTCGTAACAGTACTTGCCCTTTCCCCTTTTTCTATTTCACAACAGTTGGGTTATCTAGACCTCGTCCAGAAATTCCTTCTGTCGATCGAATTCGTGTTGATCCTGACCATACAATGAGAAACAAGAGAATCAAGAGGGATTTCTCATCCGAGTACCGTGAAGCCCAACTGAGAAGAGATGAAGTGCTGCGGGAGAACAGCCAGAGGAATTTCGAGCTGGGTATGACGGAGCTGTTGGTGACGAGTCTTCGGACTAATGCGTTTAGAACGACGTCCTTCACGGAAATTGCCCAACACATTGCGGCGTTCCGGCAATTATTGAGGGAACCTCTTGGTAATGCTCGAGGTAACGAAGAGGCGTATCACGTAAGTAGTGATAGTGAAGGTGAACCCGCTTTTGACGGTAACGATGATTTCTCTGATGATGGATCTGAAGTAGCTAGACGTTAGTTTTTTTTTCTTTTGAATAAAACCTTTTTTTAAAACTAGTATTTACCTGATTGTATTATTAATGACTTTCTACCATCCCTCATTCATTACAATAATAAATTTGCTCATGACTTCCAAACTATAATGCACTTTTCATCGATCTAATTTCTTTATTTTTTATTTCGTTCGAAATGTACAGTGTAATCTGCCAATACTACATCCACAACCGAATCCCTCCATCTATTCAGTGTACGACCAGAAATACTTTTGATGTTGTCGAACGATTGAAGCAACAATACATCCTTTCTTGACTGACCTACATCTACGTCTTCAAAAAAATCGCCAGCAAAATTGTCGTTTTCAGTAATCAAGAAATTGTGCAAAAGAGCACAAACAGACACCATCTCGTCGATCTTCATCACGTCCTTGTTGCAATTTATCTGGATGGGAATGTTCTTCAAGATCCTCCATTTACCTTTCAGTACACCGATCGTGTTCTCGACGGCAACTCTCGCAGGAGAATGTACCTTGTTGAAATCTTCGCACTTCTTGGATTTCAGTACCTGAGGTCTCCTGAAAGGGGTAAGAACGAATGGATGTAGAGCATATCCGGAATCACCGAGACGATACTCATGGTTTGCACCATTACCACATGTGAAATAAAGGTGGTCTTTATTTACCATAAAGCTGGTCTTTATTTACCATAAAGCTGGTATGCTCTACACATGTGGCGTCACCCACTGAACCTACATGTCCTACTTGCAATCCAAAAATGATCATCCTTTCGTCGCATACGACTTGACAATTCAAAGAGTAAAAACCCTTTCGGTTGTAGTACGTTTCGGCATGCTTCGTTGGCTTCTGCGCAAGACGAAAATGAGTACCATCAATATACCCAATGCAATTTCGAAAGAAGTGGTATTTCTTGATTGCTGCGGCCGACAATTCTCTTTGCTCCATGTTGGGCCAACGCATTAAATGTCCAAGGTTGTCATTGATTGCCTTGAAGCAGCGTTGCGTGTAGTTGGTGAGAGAGCCTTTACTGATCCCAAACAAAGTGGCAATCTGGTCAATACTATTACCTGTTCCGTCGTGGCTCAATCGTCATAAGGTCACCGCAAGTTGAATGTGAACATCTATCTGGTCGAAAAAACTCTTGTTGTTGAAGACAGAGTGGTCTTCAATAAGTCGAAGAAGTTTCAAGAAAGACTCCTTCTTCATTCGACACATCTTGACAAACTCTTCGTCATCCCACTTGAGAAAAAACTCACGGTACTGGTTAAGTTTAGGGATGCCTGCTCCACTGTTCAAAACGCGTTTCGTTTCCAATCCGCTCAATAATTCGTGCATCTCATCGGCTTGTTTATCGTCTTCAATGATGACACTGTGCTTATGCAAAGTTTTCATTTCTTTCAAGGTTTGTTGTCTGGTTGATACTTTGGGCATTATAAAGGTAGTTTATAGAGAGATTTATAAGTAAATGAGTAGTAAAAGAGGAGTAAAAGAGGAATTAAGGCAGAGAAGTGCTAGAGTGTACTTTTGGCTAAGTCACAAGGTTTTTAGACAGTCACTCACACAAAAAAAGCTCCCGGAATTTTTAAAAAAAGCGCCCGATAATTTTATAAAAAGTTTAATGTTTGGGACCCCCTAATGGGCAACGTAACAGTATCTCTCAGAATGACTAAAGATGAAAAAGCCTATTTACTGAAAATAGTAGTTAATTAATGTTTTGCCAAGTGGAGCGGACGAATGGTCCCATGTAAGCCAATTATATACACTATGGCGGATGTGTTGTTTGTTGTAAACAACGTTGTTGACAGAATCAACAACTGTTGATGATTTTGTCAACAACGTTGTTGACCATTTTTTTTATAAAAAAGAAATGTTGCTGGCCAACAACTCTGGTGAATTATTCAACAAGTGTTGATTGCAGATTGGTTTATCGATTCTGGTGTCAAGATTTTTCTATTCTCATCCAAACGTTTGAGATTCATTCTGGTCATTTTGTCCATGTTTATTTTTATTTATATTTTTATTTCTATAGTTCTATATTTCTTAAAGGTTACTCGCATTATCCCATCTTCGAGTATAGCAATTCCCTGAGAATGTGATGCTATATGACTGTGTAATAATGTTCAGCCATGGTGTATCGGACAAGGCTTACGTTACAAACGATATCTTTGGAGCGGCAAACAACATTCTTATGTTTACCAGGGCGACGTAACACCACCTTCGGCATGAGCCTGTCGTAATCTACCACGCCATGTAATTCAGCCACATCAATTAAGACAAGAAAATCAGTCACGCCATCAAATGTCGTCTCAAAAAAGAAGTTGTTGGAACCGACATAAAGTAGACTCGTTAAATTGTTGTAGTGGCTATAAATGTTTGAAAAAAATTGTCTGTACAACTAAATAATGACGATAAACAACCAGTCTTACTTTAGGTGGGATGCAGCCAACAAAACATAGTTATTGCCTCTTCTGGGCTCGTTAATATGATCTTTGAAAAAGAGGAGATATACACAATATCATCAAACCAGGTCCGACAGCCCCATTGACTACACCATTACTTGTGTTGACAAGCTCATGGAAACCGGAATATGTTCTGCGGTAGTACCGTTGTAAAGCAGAGATAAGTTGTCGGATTTTAGGCCACTAAACCAAATAAAACTGGCGTAAGCCCAATATTTATTTTTTAAATTTTATTCCTTTCTTTCTTCTTAGACTCACTTAAAAAAATACTAAGGTTATATGGTAACTTTATTTCCCAATGTAATATGTGTGTCTATTAACAATGCTGGCTTTGTTTTTAGCTTCAAGAGGAGCTTCTATTGATAACCTCAACGTGTTTTTAACGGTCTTTGCTTATATGTAAGGTACTCAACTTCCAATTTGAAGCCTCATGTTTTGCGTTATTGTTATCTACATAACTAACAACGCTTCTCATTCAGGTAGTCTAGGAGTAGCTTTTGCTCTTTATGTAGACTGCTAATATACTCCTTTATCTCTTTTAAAAAAAGGAAGTCGTACTTTAGATAAAGCTGTAAGTTTTCTTATATACTTCCTAAATCAAAAGACTAATGTGGACCACCTCAATTATTTTTCTAAATTAGATCACTCTTTATGTAAAGATGTTATGATATGTCTTTTGAAGTTACATATCTTTTTAATAATCGCTCACATATCTGATTATCATTTTTTAGGACTAACGGTACGCCTGTTTTATGATGTACCGTCAAAGCAGGGTTGAGATTATTCTAAATCGCTTCTATGTGTTTCTAATTATGTTTTTTAGAGGATCAATACATTGATATGAAGCACTCTTTCTTGGTTTTATGTTTCCTTCGATTTCATGTGCGAAAGACTGTAAACATTAATAAATGTGTATTAGTGCCCTATTTATGGTTATACCGTCTATAAGAACGAATGTTGAAAAAGACTCTTTTCCTTATTATAATTAAAAATATTTCTGCTTCTCAATAGCCATTGTATATACGATAATAAAATCTGTTTAATAATTTATCATGTGGTTTATATAAAATGATGACTGAATGATAATGAAATCAAAAACCATTGGTTGTTTTATACCGTTTTACGAATGAAAATATGAAAAAGCGCAACAACATTGGTTTGAAACACCAACAAAGTTGTTGGACTTTCCAACAAGTATTGTTTATAAATCATACAAAGTTGTTGAAAGGTTCAACAAGACTTGTTTGTAAGATCAATAAAGTTGTCGAAAGGTTCAACAAGACTTGTATGTAAAATCAACAAAGTTGTTAAATAGTTCAACAAGACTTGTTTGTAAAATCAACAAATTTGTTTGCAAAAGCAACAAAGTTACATCCAACAAGTTTGTTGAAATAATCAACAAGACTTGTTGATTTTGTCAACAAACTTGTTGGTAAACAAATCGATGCGAGCTACAGTAGTCGCTCGATTTAAGGGTGACCAGAAATTTCGGAAATCTCACCCTTAAATAGAAAATACCCTTATATCGAAAATCGTGACTACTCTTTAAAAAACAGTCCCCAGGCGCCAGCTGCTGTTAAATTTTGAATATCTTCTATAATAAAACTTTGGATACACTTTGTCAATCCTTGCATATCTTTCTTTTATTCAATATGAGCAACACACGTTTACGTCTGTTTTGCATGGAGAACAAAAATAAAAAATAAACCAAAAGTGATACTGTTAGAACTTGGATACCACTTTTATTATGGACGAAAAAATTATAATTCAAAAACGTATATATAAAATTGAATTGAAAAAAGGGTCTTCCAAAAAAAAGATCTCCCTCGTCTATGAGAAAAAACTATGGATATTTATATACAGAACTGGGACAGTTCTAGGGAGAATAGTAAGCGCCTTATTGGATCATGATGTAATAATCTGGTGATAGTAAATAATCAACATGTCTTTAATTTTAGCCCTTCCATACTGAGTATATAAATATTAGTCAGAGGGATCAACAGTTATAACATCAAATGACAAGAGTAATATTTGTACTCAGGATCTATTAATATTCTATAGTCCAGGCCCATTCGATTGTATTGCTTTTGCAGAATAAATATTTACTCGCCACAGGGATGTGCCCTGTGTACAGACTCCAACGGTAGGATGAGAACAAGTGGGGTAATGCGTGATTCATGATTAACTTTTATATTTATTATCCATCCATAATGTGATGTGACAATTAACTTTATTATTATATCTATGATATCCTCAACAACGTCTTACAATTTCCCAAAAAATTGAAATTTTAGATCAGTTTGGAATGGGAAACACCAATCAGATAGAGCTCGGAAAATGGGCACAAAAAAAGTTTGATTTAATAAAACCTCTTTCACAACAAACTGTGTCAAACATCCTCAACAATGCAGATCAGTTGTATTCTAACATTGTTGTTATCAAGAATAGCAAGAGTTTGAAGCTACCCAAGTATCCTCAACTTGACGAAGAAGTGGAAAAATTCGTGAATCATATGAATGACTGCAGCATACCAGTAAACCGTGCCTGTATCATCGAGTACGTCAAGCGCATCGCTCGTTCAAAGTACTCCATCACTGATGATATTACCTTCTCTGATGGATGGCTTTCCAAGGTCTTCAAACGTCTCGGTTTAAAATGTAGACCAACTCATGGGGAATGTGCCTCTGTGGATGTCAATTCCCAAAGCATTCAAGACCAGCTTAAAAAAATTCGGGAAGAATTGACGGATTATCCTCTTGCTGATATTATGAACTTCGACGAGACCGGATTGTACTACAATCAACCACCAAGAAGAAGAATTTGCTCACAACCACTTGGTGGGTTGAAGAAGAGTAAGACCCGTGTAACTGTGGGGCTACTTTGCAATGCGGATGGTACGTACAAAGGCCATCCCATTGTAATTGGGCAATTCAAAAGCCCTCGTTGCTTCAAGGAAAACCCGAAAATGCTTTCAATGACAGCCATTGGTACCCGTCGATACGTGGAGTACCACCACTCGCCTAAAGCTTGGATGACTACCGAGATCATCTCGGCTTATGTCAAAAAACTGGACAATGCTTTTGGTAGAGAGGGTAGAAAAGTGGCTCTTCTTTTAGACAATGCCTCAGTGCATAAGTTGAAGTTCAAGCCGGTGAACATAAAGTTGGTGTTTCTTCCTGCCAACACAACGAGTATGTTGCAAGCTCTCGATGCAGTTAGGCAAAATAAACAAGGATACTGTTTTTTAAGTCGAAGTACTAATCTTATTTCACTTTATTTAGGAATTATTGCCGAACTTTAAGGCTTACTTTCGCTCCCAACAGTACATGAGAAGTCTCGATTTGTTCGCCAGCAAACAGTTAGATAACTTGGATGTTTACAACATGAATCAGGTGCAAGCCATGTTTTTCTTGGCCAATGCTTGGTTAAAGGTAACACCTGAGACAATTAAGAATTGTCGGAGGCATACCAATATCTTGGGATTTAAAGAGAACCCTGACACGTTGGCTTTGCCACCCACTGTCCCCTTGCCTCTGGAAGATAACGTTGTCCAGGAGATCAACAATTTGTTGCCCGATCCTCCTGGTAATTCAGACAACGAGATCACTGATGTCAGTCAGCTGGATCTGGATTCTAACGAGATGTTTATCATCGATGATGAGGACATCGTGATGGACGGAGAGGAGGAGATCCCAATGATACCTGAACAGGAGATATACGTCGATATCAATGATTGTAAAAAACGGTTGAGGGAAGCTTATGAGACGATTCTAGCGTTGGATGTGCCTTTGGATGACTTGGACAATCAGTTCATAGACGTGTTAGAATGAGATTGGCTGAATCTCGTGCTGAAATAGAAAATTTGAAAGAACAAGCTGATATTCGTCGCTTTCTCCTAATAAAAAAATTATTTCTCCTGTCACAAATGACTTTAAAAAGTGATGATTTGTTACTGATAAATTTTTTTTTTCGACTGGGCACCAAAAAAAAAAAAAAAAAAAAAAAAACCCAAATATGGTAAAAACCCGTTCGATTTAAGGGTATGGGGAATTAGGATCTCACCCTTAAATAGAATAGTGGTTTAGTGGTGTTAATGCTGGGGACGGAAGTTGTTTTTCAAAAATCCACCCTTAAACAGAAAATACCCTTAAATCGAACACCCTTAAATCGAGCGACTACTGTATCACTTTAGATCCACCTTTATATCACTTTAGATTTCACTTTAAAACTACCTAAAGATCACTTTAAAATGAACACTTTTACAGTTATAAAAACCTTTATTTGAAGAAAAAAACATTATTTGGAACTTGTGGGAAAGGTACTGTTGTCGATACAGCTATGCAACCGCAAGAATCGTTCACTATCATTGGAAAATATGACATGTTAATAATACTATCAAAATGGTTATATAGTTAGCCTTACATTACATTATTGGTTAGAAGCCGAGTGCCGTCTCTTACGGTTTTTGTTCGTTTTTGAGGGAGCCTTGTTTGACCAGCAGCTGTGTAACATGAAGTCAATGGCCCAATAACCTTTACAATAATTGACAATGT
This sequence comes from Mucor mucedo, assembly GCF_025094135.1. Classification (NCBI taxonomy): domain Eukaryota; kingdom Fungi; phylum Mucoromycota; class Mucoromycetes; order Mucorales; family Mucoraceae; genus Mucor; species Mucor mucedo. The sequence continues at coordinate 28,775 of NW_026252331.1, read as the reverse complement.
CTGTAATGTTTAAAAAATGAGCTTCCCTGGAGGCTCTTGATATTAACTCCACTATGATCCAAGGTATGGCAGTTATTACCAAAATCTGCATAAATTCACCAATTTTTTTTTGCGAACCAATGATATCTCGTATCAGATCTCTATTCACTTTTTTATTTTGGCTGCGAAAAAAAAAAGTGGCAAAAAAGACTTAGTTTAATTTATAAACTATTACGGAATAGTTTCCTCAATGCACACGAACTTTTAAAACGAAAGTTTTTTGGATTTTGGAAGAGTTACAGCCGTTTGAATTTTTTTGTTTTTTTTTCAGCTTCAGGAATTGGTGATTGATATGCATACCAGCGTTTTTCCACCAATTTTTAGGTAAGGGGTATATATAACCCGACCGATTTTAGGGAGGTAGTACTGAAGTTCTTTTTTTTTTCTTTTTTCTTTTTTCTTTTTTCTTTTTTTTTTATTTTTTTTTTTTTTTTGACCCTCTTCATCAATGTAATGTTGTTGACATCTGAACAATCATTGTGTGATCCCGAACTAGGTTTCAATTTGAAAGTTAAAGATTTATTTTAAAAATATGTGGATATGGATAAGAATATATGTAAAAAAAAAAAAGTTTGTGTGGATAAGAGATAAAAAAAAGCATGGGTTGGTGTAGAAGAATAATTAAATGTGTTTTAGTTGTCCAGCACTTTGTTTTACGTTTTCGTTGAAGATCTTGTATGGTGCAACAACTTTATATTCAAGTGAATTGGGTGATGACTGGACCAAACCTACTTGATGTTGGACGTCGTTGAGGCTGATCACAGCATGTCTTGTTGTTGCACTATCGCTGTTCATTTTTATCATCGGTATAGTATTGTCATAGTCGGCAGCGTAATGTTCTTTCATTACTTCAACAAAAACCAAGAATTGTGCATTTTGAGGATCGGAGGTGTTGTTGTGCTCGAAGTAAAAAAGCACCGCCCCAATGTACCAACAAGTTTTGCTACATATAATTGGTAAGTAACCTACACATATTTAAGAAAAAATTGATGCTTACGATTTATAACTAGCATTGAATAAAACGAAGTGATTTCCACGGCGATGTTCCGATCGGATTCTACGGTACATTTTCGAAGATATTACATGGCTGTACAAAAGTGCGCGAGCAGCAATTTTAAAGTTCATGTTATTGATGGTGATATACGACAAAGGCGATGTTGTTGAACGGCTATAGTATATTTTGAGCTCTCGAAGAAACGTATCAATGGGGACTGATTCGACCATGTCTTGAGTAAATAAGGTGAATGGGCTCCATAGCTGATGATTAAGGTTATGGATTGCTGTAAGCGGCAGCTCTATGAAATCATCCAACGATGTTTTTGTTGCTGTGATTGTATCCAACAAACTGACTGTGTCTAAAGCCAAATTGATATATCCACAAATCGACAGTCTTTCCACCATATTCCCAGCGTTTTTCCCAGCGTGTACTTTGCTTTTGATCAATTTGGAATATTTGCCTATTGTTCTTTCCATAGATCTTGCACTATAAGATCTCATGCATCCCGCTTTTCGCACAATGTAACCGATATGAGAAAGATAGTGATTGTTCGGTTTGAAAATGCTGTTGGATATATTCTTTTTGGTAATTTCCTGATCTAAAAATACATGCCAACTCTCGAAACAACTAGGGAAAGCGTTAATTTAATAGGTCCATGAATATATCTAATAAATGTAATTCTACCTTTCCATCTCCTGGATCAAAGGACCCGTAAGCTCCCACTGTAGTGCAATTGCACAACCTCTAGAAAGCATAAGTAGTGCTTTTCTTACGGCAGTTCTGGGAAACAAAGGTACCAACAGAGTTGGAACCACGTACAACAAAAAATCCAAAAAGTCGATTGCCCGGGCTCCGTCAGTTTTCTCGATCACGTTGTCCCAACTTCCCTGGAAAGACACAGGAATACTTGCCCTGGAACTGGTAATACAATCTCCAACCAGATCAAGTTGTGCTTTTCGAGACCTTGAAAGTATAGCCATCCTTGTTAAAAATGTTTGTTTCTTGGCGTAATAACTTGTATCATTGGTTTTGTTGACCTTTACAATAATATCAAAAATGAAACGTCCAATGCCTTGCCCAAGCAAGTGCATCTCATCTAAACCATAGAAAGAAGAGCCAGAGAAGGAAGGTAACACGGAGAAAAGGTTGGCCTTTTTTAATTGGTGTGGCTATTACATGATTTTTAAATTATAGGCTCATTATCATAGATTGAATAACTTACTTGATCTCCGTGCACAAACTGGGAAACTGTTCTTACCGACGCAGTTCTGTCTTGAAAGTACATGCCAAAACCGGTGCATTCGCGTTTTTCTCCTTTCGACAGGCAAATTCTGCAGCCGAAGGTAGCCATATGCCCGGCATGGTGCATGTATTTTGTGACCTGCAGAGATAGCTGAGTATGATTATGACTTTTTTTTTTTTGTTTTTTTCTTACCTGAGGGATGTCCCCGGTGGCCATGACCAAATGCACTTTAGCTTTTACTCTCTCACCATTCCATCTTTCGACAATCAACCCATGTTCACCCAGGCTTTTTATCTCATCAACAATCGGTAAGAGGAAGGAATCTAAGTCCTTAGGCTTACCAGGAATAATGGCAAGTTGAAACATGTACTGATCTGTATATCTAATATTTATGTCAATAATAGCTTCTGAAAACGTAGAGCTAACCTTACCTTATAGATGGGTCAAAATTAAGTACCAGTACATGCACAATTGTCATTTCTTGCTTTGATTTTTTCTGATTGACAAATCCATCGACAAAGAGTACCAGAGCAATATCTTCGGGAGACTGAAAAAAGTTGGCAGCCTTTAAAGCCTTGTAGTCCTCGCCATCAAAGTAATCAGAAATGATTCCTGGATTTTCCTTGCGATCATGACGGTAGCGTAACTTTTGTCGTGTTTCCTCATGGCTTAAAAGCTTAGACAGCTGATCACCAACGGACATCATCTTCATTGTTTGGACTGGAATTAAGGCGGAACCAGGAACCTCGCTTTCGTATCTATTTTCTTGACATACAGAGCAAACTTTTTCATCTTTGGTAATATCAAAGAGCTGACAAACATTTTTGCAAATATCATACTCATGAGCTTTGATTGTTGTTTTTTCCTTTAGAAGAGTAGACACAGGACCGGCATGAAGAATATGGGGGTTATATTCTGTGATTAATAGAATATTCAGTACTGTTTGTATGTATGTATATGGATGTATAAGAAACACTGTACCTTCGGCTAATTTTTCATGATCTCTGATAACAGTATTCATAAGGCGCACAATCTGACGATGGCATTCAGAAGAGACTTGGAAGGATGTGACGATATCATACAACTCGATACTCATTAGCTGTGATGTAGTAAACGCGTGCTCTTGGATAGAAGCTTCATCATAAACGTGTCCTTCATCACCAGGGCTAAAATTGCAAGAGGCTTGAATGTTCTCTGCTCGTTAGGATCAAAAAAAATCTGGAAATAAAGTTTAAAATTAGTATTTTGATTTTGTGTATGCCCATTGTATCACAACTGTCATACTAGATTGGGAGGTATTGGCCGAGGGTGAAGCTCTGGCTGTTTCCACATTATCGACCATAATGATTTCGTCATTCTGAACAGCAACACTGGGTTCGATATGAACAGCATGAATACGCTTGTGGTTACGAAGATTTACACGGGTGTCGAACTTTCGGTTGCATTGGTCGCACGTAATAGGAATAGAAAGCTTCATACGTTTGAATTGGTTTTGCATGGTAGAAGAGAAATGTATATTGGTTGTTATTAAAGAGTAAAAGTTAGCGGTTTTTTTTTAAAATATTTATATCAAAAATTGCTGGCTTGTGCACGACAATTTATGAAATTAATATATTAAAGAATGTGCATAAACTTATATGGCCAATTTTTTTTTTTTTTTTTTTTTTTTTTTTTTTTTGCTGATTTATCCTTAATTTATCACTGTATTCTGTTTGTCCCTTTAATTTGAACGTTTAGCTTATAAAGATGAATAACAATTCTAGCAGAAGCATCATGTCAACATCCACAAGCGATGATATGGTTAGGGCTGTCTTTAATGAGGTAATTGAACTCAAATCATCGGTTTTGAGATTGGATGAACGGTTTGCTATTCAGTTTTCACCTGCACCAAATAACGAAAATGTAACCAATTTTCGCGCTTTCGCAACTGCAGGTACTATATTTTTTTCAAATTAAGTGATAATTATGTGTAACAAGTTGTCTCTCAAGGTATTGATTTGGTAGCCAAGGAAAGAGAGATGGCCAGAGTTAATGCCCATCCGGATTGTCTTGGTGCCCGAAGTATCGTAGCTACCTTGCCAGGGGCAAGGATAGGGTTCCAGCCAACGCGCACCAACAAAACACCTTGCGCTAACGCACGTATTGATGCATTGATTGTCTATCTGTGGAAAAAAAATCACAGTAACTCATCCGCAGAGATTGGCCATGCAAAATGTAAGGAAATCAGACTGCAGTTTCGGAGCATCACTCGCCGCTTACGATATGCAATGATTCAGGAGGGTACAGTTGCTACCAGTTGGGGAAGTCTCTCACCTCAAGAGAGAACATACTATGCCTTGAGACTTGAAAGCGATATCTTCGATTACGGTTATCAGATCTACAAGTGCAACAAGAAATGGGCAGCTAATCTACTCATTCAAGACACAATGAAGGGGCAACGTCAAAGTGAAAGACGAAGGGTAAAATTACTTTCAATAGTTAAGTGAAACCTTATAAATCTCACAAATTGACATAGAATTAGGTTGGGGTTTCCCCCGTCGTAGAGGCTCCAGTAGAAGAACTTGAAGCACCAACTGAAGTTAGAAATACCAGACGTAGATAACATTCCTCTAATTTTTTATATAAATTTAAAAACTTTTTAGCTTTGAATTCTCTTTTCTTTTCTTCCTATTTTATTTTATTTTGTCTTTTATAAGGTATGCAATGCTATTGATCTATGGACATGTTCTGCTAAATGGTAAGAAATTTTATTTTACATTTCCCAAACTAATAAAAATTGTTTGTACAGTTACACCAGCATCACAAGCAGACTGAGGCACAATTGCGTAACACTTGCTATAACTGAGTCTGCAGACTAGACTTTTGTCAGAATAGATGTGATTATGAGTACTCTTGATTTTTTTTTCTTTTTTTTTTTTTTTTTGGGATATTAATGTTATTATGTGTTTTAGACCTCACCCCAAGTATTGGCATTACGCTTTGACTATTGAATCTGCAGGATCTCATTTTCTGTTTAAATATTTTCAGGGGTGCATATTTAATTTTGCACATTTCCTAAATTCCATTCCAGGTTGATAATTATGGAAATGCATTCCAATTCCCAATTTCCGAGGGGCCTTATATTATGGACGAGCATTCCAATCAATACATTCTTTCATTTTTAAATTTTAATTAAATAAAATACGTTGCAGACCTATAATGTGCATCTGATATAATAATTTTTTTAAAAAAAATTGGTAGTTTTATCCACCAATTTCTTTAAAATTAGTAGTTTTTTTCACCAATTTTAAACATCCATGCATCCAGACACCCCTATTTTGTTTTTTTTTCAAATAAAGAATGTCCAATCGTTGGTCCTCTATTCCTGTTATGTTTGCGCACGTCATATATTATATCCAATTGGGACATGGGAATATCAGTTTTTATTAGCGGAAAATTTACCCTGAGGATAAATAGTGCCAATTATATTAGTATGTATTTGTCAAATAATGTGAAATAAACACCAACAAAATTGGGGGGAATTTGCTCAAAAGGAAGAGAAACTACCAACAATAATAGTGTATTTGTCACTGGTATGATGGAAAAAACTACCAAAAAAATTGGTATCAAAACCCCCGTTTGGTAGTTTCACAAGCTCACATCCACCAATATATTTGGTTATGCGTAGGGTGGAAAAAGCAACAATAAACAGTAAATTGGTGATAAAACTACTATGCTTCCAATTATAGTGCTCCTTCTTGATAACACCAGATAACGTTTTCCAAGGTACATATTCATCCATGCTTGACCTCAGGACAGAATTGCAAATGGAGTTAATATCCTTGCTTAGCCGACGATACATACCGTCTGCTGTTTCGGGCTGGCCAAAAGAATTCAACAGAAACATTCCGCTATCGCTATTCTTTAGTATGTTAATGATATCAGTAACATGAACAGTTTCTGGCTTTTTGATCAAGTCAATCTCTTCATAATCGACTTGCATTTGATCTTGACCGCTATTTGGAAAAACATTTTGGGGACTTGTAGTAGCTATTTTACCCAAGAGGGTTTCTAATCGATCGAATCTTTCGTTAAAACATTTTATAGCTGAATTTTGCTCTGCGATGATAGTTCCTTCCAACTTCTCTATTTTTCAAGCACAATATTTACCCATGCAGGTTGTCTAGACATATTGTTGGAAATTTTTAGTTGGTATTTTATTTAAAGTAGAAAAAAGAAAAAAAACCCCCCACGTCTATTTCGGAATTTCATTGTTATGGTTATTGTTATTCTTTTGGATGGCTTATGTTTGCTCTGTTTAGAAAAATATGTTACGTGAAATCATGATTCATGATGTGAAACCCTATTTTAAACCGCGAGTGCCGCAATATTTGGAATGCCTCTTCTTTCACATTTAATTATCTATTAACGAAAAATATGCGTTGCGATACTTGCCCAAACAGACCATACGTTCGTACTCGCGATATAGAATCTCATAAAAGAAAGCACAAAAATATGGATTTGGAAATCGAAATGAAGGTTAATATCATTAGACGACGACTAAATATAACAAATGACAGCACTGCTAAGTCATGCGTCAATGGTTTGCCTGTTGAAGGACCTGCCAATATTCCTGATCTTGAATATGGTATGACTGACGATGACAATTTTGATCCCGTTCCCGCTTCTGGTATTGCTGATATGGATATCAACGCTGCAACTGAATTAGAAAATCTATACGAAAGTGATAGTGGAAGCGACTCCGACATCATTCTCGAACGTAGTACTGTTTTAGATACAGAATACAGTAGATACATGACCGATAGTGAAAGCGATATTGAAAGTAATGCTGATATTCAAGACTTAAATTATGCCAAGAATCAGTTAATAAAGTACTCTGAATTGGCAGTCAAAGGTGATCCTGGGGAGCTATCTGCAATTCGTGATTGAAAATTGGAAACATTGGATGATAAATATTTTTTTGAATTTCATGCATTGATAGAAAAGTTGAATCTGAAAAGATTTCAGAAAGAAAAGATCATCAGATGGATCAATGAAAACTACAATGATACTCATCATAACCAGAGTAAGCCTTTTAATGCGTATTCACTACATCATTACATGATAACTAATTCTTCTGTAAATTAGACGTGGCAGAAAAATTAAAGTCCACTTTTTTAAATAAAAAACAAATGAGTGAAACCGTACAGCTGAAAGAAGAGGTTCACGACATGTGTGTGAATGGGTGCCAAATGTTCATCGCCGAGGATCAAGAAATGTGTTCGCACTGTGAGGAACCCAGGTTTCAACTAAACGACAAGGGCGTGTTAGAAGCTCGTCAAAACCAAAAGCTTCTGGACATTGACGATTTCATTGCTTCATACTTTGTCTCTGATAAAAGTATGAGATCATTGTTGAACAGATCAGAGAAGGTCCAAACAAGCGACGATATTGTAATGGAAGACCTTTTTGACGGCAAAAAGTACCACGAGCTTTTAAGAAAAAATTGCTTCCAAAACCAGTATGACAACGCCCTGGCGTTGTATATAGATGGATTTGTTCGTGGCCAAAGAGGAAAACAGAGTCTCACCATTGTCAAAGCTGTGAACATGAACTTAAGTCTCGATGAAAGGTATTTTAAACATTAAAATAATTCCATCAAAAATACTAATTGTCATTGTCTGTTACAGAGCAAAAAAAAGAAAATCGATTTGTTGTCTGCATCATCAACGGACCCAAAAACCAAAAGACATCTATAGCTTCTTATATCCTTTATTAATGAAGTTAATTGAAATGGAGTCTGCTGGTGTGATTATCAAGGCTCACGACAACCAAAAACATCACATCAAGGTGTATACTTGTCTGTTTCTCGGCGATATCCCTGCCATGGCGGATACTTTGTTTGACACTGGCCATACAAGCAAATATGTGATATCATGGGCAGTAGTAATGATGGTAAAGGGATGTACTTTAGTCATACAATTTTGGACAATGCAGTAATTAGAAGCAATGAAAGTTTTAAGTCAGTAGACGAGCGGGTATCTGGGGTAAATGCGACGACAATACTAGTATTCGGCCACTATGACTAATATTTAATTTTATTTGATAACATCAGTTTGAAAACAAAGGGCTCACGAAGGCTAATCTTTTGACCGAATTTACCTCGTTTTCGGCAACATTCGCTGGCCTTAACGAGCTTCATTTGATTGGGCATAACGTATCTAAGCAAAGTTGGAAATTTATTTCTGATGAAGATAGAAAATATGGTAACAATAACCCATTTCTGTTGGCAAAATGTCATAGAAAAACGCTTCGAATAGCCATGGGAAATGTAGGTACAACTTGCAGAACGAACATTTTTGAAGGGGCATTTTTAAGTATGTAATTGAATTACGCGAGTAAAACAAAAATCGCTAAAGCGAATATTGGTCACATAGATTTGAACACTCGTTGTGGGTATGGACGTGCAGTTGCCTGGCAAATGTTTATCTGGTTTCTGGTTCCTACCATTGTTTGTGATATGATAAATATGCAGGCTAATAGTAATAAGAGGTATCTGAATACTCCTGGTAGTAGCTTGCGCAGAAATCAATCGTTGATTGGTGACAGTTATGAGAAACATAATTTGGAGATTGAAAATCGATGCAGAGATACTGTTAGTGCTCTTAAAAATTTGTCCAGGCTTGTGCAATTGCTTTGCAATATAAAATCAGTCAAACAGATATCAGCGAACTCAAAAGGTTAGTTACAATTAGATTACAGTGCATCTATTTTATAATGAACAATTTTTGGCTCCGATTTTTTAAAAAAAAGAAAAACGCTATCTCCTCGATGAATTTAACATGTATCAAAAATCTGGCTCTATTATCTTCTTTATTAGAGAGTTCTTCATAAACTAATAGAGCCCGATTTTTTTCTTTTCACACAAAATTTTTTACAGATGGCGAAACAAAATTTGCCATTTACAGTGGCGAGACCCAAAGATGTCCGGGAGGTGCTTTACAGTGCAAAAATTCATAAAAATCTATCAGATATATCCCGGTTAAACGTTTTCCCGGTATAAATTAGATTCCTCTGTCAGAAAATATGAAAATCACCAGTGTAAAAAACGGACCTTTTAGTTCTGAAAATGTCCGTTTTAACGAAAATTGTTCATTATAAAATAGATGCACTGTAAGGTCTAAAAATACTTAAACCAAATTTTTTTAATATTTGACGGTATTCAGTAAGCTGCAGACATGGATGGATTTTGTCGGAAACACAGACAATATCACACCAAACGCGGTAACAATTAGCCAGCATTATCTATCACATATATCATATGTGATTGAGGAGCTTGGTCCTATGCGCTCGTTCAGTTGTCGACCTTTGGAACGCATGATTGGTATAGTTAAGCAGAAGATAGGGTCATTCTCCAAACCAACGGAGAATGCATACCAAATCATTCGTACTTTGGCAGAGCAATCTTTTTTGTCCAGAAAAACACCGGCTTGCTCCAAAACATCGCTTACTGGAATCATTATAGGGAAAGCTAACTCAGAGCATCGGCGTATTGGTGAATTCAGGCACCTTGGAGCCAACTTCCTTGAACAAGTTGAACTACAAGTTCAATGCGAGGAAATTCGAGTTGTTCAAAGTATCACAATGACGGGAAGAGGGTGCAAGCAGTTTTGTGCATCAACAGTAAAAAAAAATTCCAGCATGTTCCTCGCACGCTTACCCATTAACGTGCGATCGGACTTAAATGTTCCAAAATTTTAGACATTTTTTCAAGAGCTTCAGACAACTCAAAATTAAAGATATCAACTTCGACCTCCCCATTTATTGTTACGTAGATGTTTATGAACAAAAAATGGGGAGGTCGAAGTTGATATCTTTAATTTTGAGTCTTAAATTTTTTGGCTGGGACTTGGCTGTAGGGGGAAAATATTGAAAGAATATGGTCTATGTGTGTTAATAATTTAACTACCGATCCCAGTTGGTGTAACATACAACAACGAATATTATAGCACCTACAGTTACTAAGTTTCTAGTACTTTTTGTCAAATTCTTATGAATTTTCGGCTTTAGTCATAACAATCGAATTAATTTCGAAAAGATATTCAAAGACGTTCAGAAGGCTTAAAAATAAATATATTTGATAACGGAAAGAAGGTCAATAATATTTATGTTTTTAGGAACGATATTTGGGGAATTGGATTACTACTTTCCTTTTCAATTTGGTTGCAAATGCATTGTTACTTTCTCGGTATTTATAAGAGAGGCGTAGTCTTAATTTTTTCCATGGGTAAACAAAACCAGGCCTGAATGTCAGTCTTGAATGACCTTCAGAAGCTCGAAAAATTATCGGATCAAAAAACCCAAAGTAGATACATACTAATAAAACATACATTAATATTATTTGGGGTTCTTCAAACATTTTTAGTATACGTTGTTCGTAAAAAAGTGACATTCTTGTTATCCGTCTATTTTAAACTGAAAATCAATCATCATTGGACAAATTATGAGACGTCTATGGTTATCAATCATTGCAGAGCCTTCAGAAGCTCCAAAAATAAAGATTTAAAAAAAAAAACTTTTGAAATGTTTTTAAAACATATAATAACATTATTTGGGGATACTTCAAGTAGCTTTTTATGTCATATACGAACATTTTGATCATGATGTAAAACAGGGTTTTTATATTATTTATACTGCGACTCGGCAAAACTCGCGTTTAACTTTCTTGACCAAAAAAAACCTTTTTTATTTTATTGTACTACATACTACATCAAAATGCCTGCACCTAGTAAAAGAACTTTAGCAAATCGCAATAGATTAAAAGATACAACTGGTAAAATTATGGCTATTGAACAAACAGTTGAAACTGTTGAAGAAGATTGGATTGTCTGGGAAGAGAATACCAACGACCTTCTCAACCATACGGAGCGTATTGTCACACCAAAAACATCAATGAAGCACTTTTCGATGATGGATCGTCTTCCAAAAGACCTAGAAATGGTCATTACAATAAGACTTCAGCAGTAACCATTTGGAGAAAAAAAAAGCCAGCAAAGAATGTCGAACCTGCTAATACTATTTTGAATTTTGCTGTCACTATTTCTTACGACTCTCGCGCTGAAGAAAAAGAAGAGTACGTGGCTCATACCAAGAAAGAGCTTGAAAAAAATAGAGTTTTGTTCAAGGATATGCCAATTATTGCTAAACCAGTAAGAGGACTAATCGGCTAAGGTTTATACCCATCTGAATATATAGATTCAATTGGATCAGTCTATGTTCTTGAAATCCATTATCTCAGGACGATTTACTTAAAAACTTACTATAAATAAAAGAAAAAAAGATGACGTTTAGTAATTGAGGTGGGAGTTCAAGTTGCTAATGAGTAAATCAAAAATTTCTATCCTATATCCTATTCCTACCAAACGGTTTCAACGTCGGTTGGAACGTATGTCTGAGGGTGTGACATGCAACGAAACGGTTGTAAGTTTAGTTATAACGATGGCGCTGTAGGGCCCATTTATGGGAAACATGACGACTGCCAAGAATATAGGGGGTGTTATTCGCAAGTCGGAAGACTTCAGGGAGGAGGCCCTGCAATATAATTAATTAAACATACTCGTGTATCTCTTTAATAATTTCTTGGTACACTTTCATATGCTTAGTAAACATCGTATCCTGCGCTATAAACTTTTCCCTCTTTTCTTCTGCTGAAGCACCTGTTGTTAATGCTTCCAGTTTTTCTATCTGAGAATAATATAAGTTACTTATGACATCGATAAGTCTATAACCTACCTAACTAACAAAGCTGCATTTCATGTACTTATACTCCTCATTAAACATCTCGTAATAGAGATCAAAGAAACGTTTATATTCAACATCTTGCATATCCTCCAACATATCCAAAGCTTTTACCATCTCCACCAAAGTATGTATGGCAAGGGAATGATCTTGCTGTTTGATATACATGTATGCTTTGACCATGTTTTCATTGCTGGTATTAATCAACTTAACATACTTTATAGACAACTCTGAATCTAAACGAATACTAGCAAGGTTTTCCTTCAAATTATTTTCCTTAGTTACACACATATTAGCTTTGCCAAACAGGAGAGATATTCTGTCCGTACAATTCTCACATATTTGATCGCCCTGCGAGGTCTCCCCACAGGCAGTGCTAACCCTAACATTGGATTCGGAAAATCCTGAATTAGGGAATTGACTCACATCAACCTGAGAATGTTCATTATCCTGAGAATTAACAATTTCAACATTATTCTCCACTTGTTCTCCCTTTGATTCATTTTTTATATTTTCAGGTGTTATTGCAACAACCTCTGGTTTTGTTTTGATTTTTTCTTTTGATGCTTTTTTTTTGATTTTCAGATGGTTTTCTTTTGATGTTGAATTTTTTTGTTTTTCTGAGAATGTCAATTCGTACATATCATCAATGGTATCACCCAGGAACTCCTTCATGACCGCACCTTTCTTATTGAGTAATTCCTGTAATTTTGTTAAGTCAATTACAACTTTGGTTTTGTTAAATGTATATTGGTTCATTTTATGGGGAAAGGGTTTATAAATTATATATAAATTCAATTTTTCAGATTAAAATAAAAAAGTTATTATCTTGAGATATTAATTTTAAATATAATTAAAATTCAATTTTTAATTAAAAGTATGCAAGATTTTAAACCCAGACAAATTTATGTCATAAATTTATGAGATAGATTAATATGTGGGAATCAAATGGTACAACTATGATGGCTGATTTTAAAAAGATCTTTATGATACCAACTAGTCTTCTAATGAACAAATCGTTCGATGGTAGTAACGTGGAATCATACAATCATATCCGCTATGTGTCTATACAGCAATACTTTCAAAACCGATTGGAAGGTTTGAAAAAACACGAGGCAGCTAAGAAATCAGCAAATTCTCTTTGGCCCAATTGCTCCAAATTTTACAGACATAAAGCAATTATCAAGTGGGCAAATGTATACCTTGAAAATCAATTCTTGTCCAACCATAGTCAAGGTGTTCATGGTAAACGTGTCTCTTTCTTAGCTGATAACGACGTTAAGACCAAGTTTTTGGATATGATCAAGAAGACTACTGCCAATTACAGAACAGTAGATAATATTAAAACATTTATCGACGAGAACGTTATTCCTGCCACTCTCGGTGTTACTGGAAGCGTTGGTAAAACTACGGTGGCCAGATATCTTTACGAATGAGGCTAATTTTACCGTAAAAACAAAAAGGCTATTTTTTTCAATGGTCACGAGAGACCTGATGTCGTCGAATATGGACAAGCTTGGACTAAACGCTTGTTAAAATACATGGAGCGCTCTGAAGTTTACCAAGGTGACAGTCAAGAAGAGGTGTTGGAACCTGTTTTGAATGATGGTGAAAAGAAGATTGTTTTTGTAACCCACGATGAAAGCACTTTTTATGCAAACGATGGAAAAAGCGACTTCTGGCTTACTAGCGACGAAAACTACATTCGTAAAAAAGGGCCTGGATCTTCCATCATGATCTGTGAGTTCCAGTGCCCTTGTCATGGAACGATGAAGAGTGGCGCTTGGACCTCAAGAAGGTACTTTAAGGCCGGTGTTGATAGAGAAGGTTGGTGGACCTATAAACACATGGTTGAGCAGCTCAAAGATGACGCAATTGAGCTTTTTGAGCGGCTCCATCCCAATTGCGTTGGTGTATTTTTGTTTGACAACAGCTCAAACCATTCCGCATTTGCTGAGGATGCTCTGGTTGCCTCAAGAATGACATTGAAGGAGAAGATATGGCCAGTAACTGAAAAATTTCAGTTTCGTCCTACGACAGTTACATTGACTAGCGGAGAGGTTTTAAAGCAGGACTTTGTTTTGAGAAGGTGAGTACCCTTGAAGACAGAAAGGGGAGAACAATTACTCGTAAAGAAAGGTACTTTAAAGGTAAATAATTGATTATGTTATAAAGCTAGGAGATAATTTATTTATTTTTTAATCAGGTATTTGCAATATTTTTGCTGAAAGAAAGCAATGGTTCGGTGCTGATTTAGAGGGGAAAAATTGGAAGGTGGATTGCAAGACTCCTTTCCCGGGCAGAAAATCTATGTGCTGTGCTAGGCATTTTTTAGGCAGTCGTCCAGATTTTCTTGCTCAAAAAACGGCGCTTCAAGAAACAGTGGAGAAGGCGGGTCACATCTTTGAACTCTACCCCAAGTACCATTGTGAATGTAATTGGATTGAGATGTATTGGGGTGGAGCTAAAAGAGAGGCTCGTCTTCATTGTGATTACACATTCAAATCACTTGAGGCCAAAATTCCCGGGTTTTTGGACAAGGCTGGAGATGTCGCCAAAATCAAACGGTATTTTCAGCGATGCATGAAATATATTGACGCATACAGCAAGTGTGACGACGGTAGAGAGGTGGCTGGTGATGTTTACAAATTTGTAACCAAAAGTTACCTTTCACATCGAAAGGTAACTTTTGATGAAAACATTTAATAAACTTTTCTTTTTTCCTTTATCTTTGACTGAGTTTAAATGGCTTCTATTTTCAAGGATCTTGGCATGTACAAGCTTACCTTCAGACATTTCAAAAAAAAAAGGCACCATGTCACGATTTCGAAAATAAAAATATTGAAATGAAATTCAGGTTCGGAACATTTAAGTCCGATTGCACGTTATGTCCTTCCAGGCAGTGTTTGTAACACAATATCCAGATTTTGCTGTCGCGACAATAACTTTTAAAAAAAGCTGATCATTATTCTTTTCCTTCTTTCAAACCGAAATGTCTTCTGTTAATCATGACTTTGTTCAATCTGATGGAATCAGTCAACCAAATCGAGGAAGAGTCAGAAGCATTGCAACCGAATCAACTACCCGAAGACCGAGACAACGAGCAAGTCGTATAAATATTCCCAGACTTAACAACAGTAACCGAGGATCGAATGAGGAATCTAATACACGTGCAGATGAAAACACCAATAATGCTGATTCACCTAATTCAGGATCTGCCACTCCAAGTAAAATTAAATGTAAAAGCAGCTATGATAGTTTAACCCTGACATGTTTTTTGTTTTTAGTCAGAGATCATAACCTTAATCGTGCGTGTCATGACAATTTTGAAGAGACCAATTTACTCCGTGAGCGTAGAGGAATCTACCGTGAAGACGCAACTTTTGACTTTTTTGGTCGTCATATATTACAAGGGATGACACAAAAATTCCCTCACTGTCACGCCATGCTATACAAAGAAGAACAATCAACAAATCAATCTTTTTCTTTTTGCTGCAGTAATGGAAAAGTAAAAGTGGATATTGTGGATATGCTTACTACACTTATGCGGAAGCTGTTAACAGGTGGTCATCCTTGGTGTACCTAATTCAGAAAGAATATCCGAATGTATAATAACGCGTTCGCGCTCACCTCATTTGGAGCAGACCATGAAGATGAGATATTCCGTGGATCGAATCAAGGATCGCTCACATTTAGAATTTAGGGAGGAACTAACCATCGATCTGCATCATTAACAGCTACTGAAGGAAGAAAACCTGTCTTTGCACAGGTTTATTTTAGTGATCCTAATCTACGTATACAACAGCATATAGATTTAACGAAGTGTTGGACCGTCAATTAGTATCCCAGTTGAATCAAATGATGAATGAAGTATCTCTGTATTCAAATTTGTTTGTTAGCGCAAGAAAGAGACTTTCTACAGAAATAGTGGATGGGACGCCTGTTGTTAAAGACCTTTATGTTTATGTGCGAGGTAACCCAGGACTGGGTCTACAGTATGTTTTACCAATGGCGGATGAAGTTGCAGCATATATTGCAGATGCAACGATTCCTGATGAAAGTACCCGAGGCAGTAGAGAAGTGGTTATCTTTTCGACAGAAAATGGATTTCCTAAGAAAATGAATGATTGGCATCGCTCTTACGACTCCTTACATTTTGCATTAATGTTTCCAAGTGGCGAGGATGGATGGAATACAGAGATAGAATTGAACTTGGGTGATGAGGCTATTCGACAAAATCTAGAGAGAGATGAACAAAGTTTACGTTCTAACAGGCTGACGCAAATAAAAGTATCGTTGAATCTGTTTTATCAACATCGCTTACAAGTGAGACCGGGGGAAACAATGAACTGTCATTTTGGCCGTCTTTTTCATTTGTATATAGTCAATATGTATTGTAAGATAGAGGAACGACGATTGTATTATTTACGTACAAATTAAAGTACGCTACGTTCAGAGCTTTATTCTGGATTAGCCGATATGCAAGTTGGTGGAGATATGAGTAGAGAATCGATCGGTAAAAAGGTCATATTGGCTTCCAGTCATACTGGCTCACCAAGGGCCTTGCACCAAATGCAACAAGATGCTATGGCTGTCGTTAGAGCTTTGAGGAAACCTGATTTATTTGTTACGATAACCTGCAACCCAATCTGGAAAGAAATTACGGATGAGTTACTACCTGGTGATGTCCCTTCGGATCGCCCAGATTTAATTTGTCGAGTTTTCGACTTGAAACTTAAAGAGATATTTGCAGATATGAAAAACAAAATGATATTTGGAAAAGTTAAGGGCTTAATTCATGTCATCGAGTAACAAAAACGTGGTTTACCTCACGCTCACGTTGTTATTATTCTGGCTGAGTGTTCTAAGCTTCGAACAGCTCAAGATATCGATAAGTATATCTCGGCTGAAATCCCGGATCCCGCCCTTTTTCCTAAGGCTTATAAAACTATCACAAAGCACATGATGCATACACCATGCAGTATATCTTTAAATGATTCACATGGCAAGGTTCGCATGTGTAGAGATAATAAAGAAAAAATGTGCCGTAAGCACTTTCCTAAACTCATCAAACCCCACACTGTGATCGATGAAAAGGGTTTTGCAAAGTACAAAAGACGCACCACCAATCTCTTTGTTTTGTTTCAAAATGGATATCATGCTGATAATCGTTGGGTTGTTCCTCACAATCTGTATCTTGCTGTCAAGTATAATACTCATATAAATGTCGAATATTGTGCAGGCAATCAAGCAATCAAATATCTTTTTTAATTTATTTATAAAGGCCCTGATCGCGCACAAATCGCAGTAATGCCTGCTCAAACACCGCCTGTCACTTCCACAACTGAACTACCAGATGCTATTTCTGTTAATGATGATGATGATTTGGACGAAATATCAAATTGGTTAAGTGTTCGATATGTATCTACGGTTGAAGCATGTTGGCGTATCATGGGAAAACGCACCCATTCATGTCAACCAGCTATCAAAAGATTAGCTGTACCTTTACAAAATCAGCAAAATGTGACCTTCAGTGGGGGTGTTAACAATAGTGAAATTCAGCGAGCAATGGATAGAGATACCACTGTGACAGCCTATTTTAAACTCAATGCAACTGATGCTGATGCTCGGTCTGTATTTTACAACGATATTCCGGCCCACTATATCCAAGATCCCAAACCACATTTATGGAAAAAACGTCAAAATAATCCAAACTTTACGCAAAGCGGAAGAATGTATTTTATATCAGCTACTGACATCGAACGTTATTGTTTAAGACTTCTTCTTCTCCACGTTAATGGTGCCACTAGCTTTGATGAGTTGAAGACGATTGCCACTTTTGATGATTACGGTAGCCAGTCCACAGGTACCAGAACATGGCCAACCTTTCGAGAAGCCGCCCAAGCATTCAATTTGCTAGAAGATGGTAAAGAATGGGATAGAGCAATGACAGAGGCGTTTATGTTGTGCAATAGTTTAGTGAAATTCAGAGATTTTTTTGCAATCCTTTTAATATTCAACTTTGTTCCAAATTACAAAGAGGTTTGGGATAATCATAAGGATAAACTATCAGCTGATTTTGAATATACCTATCGTCAAGGTCTTCCTGGTAGAGGTCTTAATTTGCAAGGTTATCCAGTGGACTTAATTGAACTGGATTACAAAATTATTTTAAATCAGACAATTGTGGATATTGCTCATAGGTTGTTAAAAAATCAAAAAAGAAATCGCAAATTTCCAGAGTTACCTCAGCCCGATCCATCATCCTACAGTAGTCACTCGATTTAAGGGTGACCAGAAATTTCGGAAATCTCACCCTTGAATAGAAAATACCCTTATATCGAAAATCGTGACCACTCTTTATAAAACAGTCACGGGGCGCCAGCTGGTGCTAAATTTTGAATATCTTATATAATAAAACTTTGGATACACTTTGTCAATCCTTGCATATCTTTATTTTATTCAATATGAGCAATACACGTTTACGTCTTACAATTTCCCAAAAAATTGAAATTTTAGATCAGTTTGGAATGGGAAACACCAATCAGATAGAGCTCGGAAAATGGGCACAAAAAATGTTTGATTTAATAAAACTTCTTTTACAACAAACTGTGTCAAACATCCTCAACAATGCCGATCAGTTGTATTCTAACATTGTTGTTATCAAGAATAGCAAGAGTTTGAAGCTACCCAAGTATCCTCAACTTGACGAAGAAGTGGAAAAACTTGTCAACCATATGAATGACTGCAGCATACCAGTAAACCGTGCCTGTATCATCGAGTATGTCAAGCGTATCGCTCGTTCAAAGTACTCCATCACTGAAGATATCACTTTTTCTGACGGATGGCTTTCCATGGTCTTTAAACGCCTTGGTTTAAAATGTAGACCTACCCATGGTGAATGTGCTTCTGTTGATGTCAATTCACAAATTATTCAAGATCATCTTCAAAAAATTCGGGAAGAACTGACGGATTATCCTCTTGCTGATATCATGAACTTTGACGAGACATGATTGTATTACAATCAACCACCAAAAAGAACAATTTGCTCGCAACCACTTGGTGGATTAAAGAAGAGTAAGACCCGTGTGACTGTGAAGCTACTTTGCAATGCGGATGGTACGTACAAAGGCCATCCCATTGTAATTGGGCAATTCAAAAGCACTCGTTGCTTCAAGGAAAACCCGAAGATGCTTTCCATAACAGCCATTGGTACCCGTCGATACGTGGAGTACCACCACTCGCGTAAAGCTTGGATGACTACCGAGAACTTCTCGGCTTATGTCAAAAAACTGGACATTGCTTTTGGTCGAGAGGGTAGAAAAGTGGCTCTACTTTTAGACAATGCCCAGTCCATAAGTTGAAGTTCAAGCCGGTGAACATAAAGTTGGTGTTTCTTCCTGCCAACACAACGAGTATGTTGCAAGCTCTCGATGCAGGTAGACAAAATAAACAACGATACTGTTTTTTAAGTCGAAGTACTAATTTTATTTCACTTTATTTAGGAATTATTGCCAACTTTAAGGCTTACTTTCGCTCCCAACAGTATATGAGAAGTCTTGATTTGTTCGCCAGCAAACAGTTAGATAACTTGGATGTTTACAACATGAATCAGGTGCAAGCCATGTTTTTCTTGGCCAATGCTTGCTTAAAGGTAAAGCCTGAGACAATAAAAAATTGTTGGATGCATACCAATATCTTGGGATTTAAAGAGAACCCTTACACGTTGGCTTTGCCACCCACTGTCCCCTTGCCTCTGGAAGATAACGTTGTCCAGGAGATCAACAATTTGTTGCCCGATCTTCCTGGTAATTCAGACAATGACATCACTGATGTCAGTCAGCTGGATTTGGATTCTGACGAGATGTTTATCATCGATGATGAGGAGATCGTGATGGACGGAGAGGAGGAGATCCCAATGATACCTGAACAGGAGATATACGTCGATATCAATGATTGTAAAAAACGGTTGAGGGAAGCTTATGAGACGATTCTGGCTTTGGATGTGCCTTTGGATGACTTGGACAATCAGTTCCATAGACGTGTTAGAATGAGATTGGCTGAATCTCGTGCTGAAGTAGAAAATTTAAAAGAACAAGCTGATATTCGTCGCTTTTTCCAATAAAAAAATTATTTCTCCTGTCACAAATGGCTTTAAAAAATGATGATTTGTTACTGATAAATTTTTTTTTTCGACTGGGCACCAAAAAAAAAAAAAAAAAAAAAAAAAAACCCAAATATGGTAAAAACCCGTTCGATTTAAGGGTATGGGGAATTGGGATCTCACCCTTAAATAGAATAGTGGTTTAGTGGTGTTAATCCTGGGGACGGAAGTTGTTTTTCAAAAATCCACCCTTAAATAGAAAATACCCTTAAATCGAACACCCTTAAATCGAGCGACTACTGTACAATGCGTATATGGCAAGAACTCAAAGCTTTTCTGACAATGAAATTGGACAATATGATGTTGATAATTTGTTAGTCAACGTATCTGTTTATGAAGGCGACGAGGGTGGAAGTTTAAATGCTGAGCAACGCGTCATATACGACGAGATTGTTTCGGCAATCTATGATAACCCTGATACAACCCCAGCCCCCTTTAGAAGTTCTTTTATCTTCATTGATGGTCCAGGTGGTACAGGAAAAACGTTTTTATACAATGCCTTACTTGCAAAGGTACGATCAAATGGTGAAATTGCTCTTGCGTGTGCATCTTCCGGAATTGCTGCCACCCTGCTTCCTGGTGGTCGAACGGCACATTCACTTTTTCAAATTCCAATTGATATCGACGAACCTTCGGTATGTAACATCAAGTTACAAGACATTAGTGCTCAAGTAATTAGTGACTCTAAGTTAATTATTTGGGACGAAGCTCCGATGATGAACAAAATGACATTTGAATGTGTCAGTCGTCTCCTGCAAGAGATTACGGGAAACCTCCAGCTTCCTTTTGGTGCTAAGGTTGTTCTTCTTGGTGGTGATTTCAGACAGACACTCCCAATCATTAACTTTGGTTCACGCTCGGACGTAATTGATGCATGTGTCATAAACTCTGTTCTTTTTAGAGACTGTCGAGTTTTGCGGCTCAAGCGGAATATGAGGCTCACTGGAGATTCGATTCTTGACAATGGTACCAATTTCCAAGATTATCTTTTAGAAGTAGGTGAAGGTCTTCGTCAAGTTTATGATCAGTATGTATCCATACCAGCCTCAATTGTAACGTACGCAGAGTCAATCGAAGACGGTGTAAATTACGTTTTTGGTGACTCACTTTCAGCTGGAGACTGTTACAAAAACAGAGAATTCATTGTTAGTAAAGCTATTCTTGCGGCGCATAATTCTACAGTTGATGAAATCAACCAGTTGGCGACAGAAAAATTACCAGGTATATTCATGGTATATTTATCAGATGACTCGATTGAAGAGACACATAATTCAAGCGCAACCAATTTCCCTGTCGAATCGTTGAATGCTGTAAAACCATCAGGAATGCCACCTCATAAGTTGGTTCTTAAAAGATTCCAGCCAATCATGTGTTTAAGAAACATCAACCCTGCTGAAGGTCTTTGTAATGGTACAAGGTTAATCTGTAGAAACTTCACAAGAAATATAATAGAAGCTGAAATTGCTGTTGGTGATAGAGCAGGTCTAATTGTTTTGATTCCCAGAATCATATTAATATCTTCAGATAATGCTAACTTACCATTTACCCTCCGTCGACGTCAATTTCCTGTGCAACCTGCCTTTGGAATGACTATCAACAAATTGCAAGGTCAAAATCTTTCTTTCGCTGCAATCTGCCTTATTAAACCCATTTTCACGCACGGTCAACTTTATGTTGCTTTATCTCGGGTTCGTGACCCTGCTAACCTCTAGATAATCTTACTGAAAGCGCCGCCATTATCAACACTCACAGACAACGTTGTATTTAACGAAGTTTTAACTCGAACACAAAATTAAACATAAAATAATCATTATCAATAAAATCTATTTTTATCCCATTTACAAGCATTGAGTGGCGTCGGTGGCCCGCTGCTGGCGCGAGATCTCCCCCAGCCGGAACGTAGGTTATTTTTACCGTAGCAAAGCGAAGGTCAAAAAATTACCGAAGTGGGCTGGGGCCGCGATCTCGTATAAGGCAATATAAATAACAATGGGCAACGTAACAGGATCTGTCAGAATGACTAAAGATGAAAAAACCTATTTACTGAAAATAGTAAAGAATGGTTTGCCAAGTGGAGCGGACGAATGGTCCCATGTAAGCCAAATATATATGGCTGGACAAAAAAAAATTGTCGAACAAGAAAACGAGGCCATCAGGTTGGACACAGGAACCAAGGGAACGAAGGTTGCCTATGGGCGTAGCGGCAACTCTTTGAAGGCGGCTTATCGTACATTGAGAAAGACAAAAGCACCAACAGGTAAATTATCATATAATTCGAGGTGTAATGAAAGAAGTCTTGCTAACAATGATACAAACAAAAAAAATCTATAAGGCAACTTAACCCCAACTACTTTGATTACTGATGCAAAAATGATTGAGGACCAAATTGCAATCAAAGGTTGCTTATCACAGTTTCATGGTCACACGGATTCCGAGGACGAAGAGAACGCAAGCCGCATGCATCATGGAGGTACCGGCTTTCGCTCCATTGATGATCTGGTAGAGCAGAGTTTAACAGCCAGTGACAAGAGTGCGACATCTCCTCGTGGAGTTGGTAGAACGGCGCCAATGCCAATGAAGTCTAAAAATACCCACCAGCATATGGAGCACTTCAACAAACATTTTGGTGTCATGGCTGAGGCAATTGCGTTGTCTCTTCGGGGAGAAAATGAACCAAAACCATCGGTCCCAACCACACGTTCCGAAATGACCAACGTGACCGATGTCAATCCGGAAATGATTGAAAATCGTCTTGGAGCTGTTGACAATCAATTTGAGGAGGTCAACATTCGACTGGATGGTGTGAAAAATGGCCTTAAAAGTGAACTCAATGATGTCAAAAAGGAGTTCAACGAGTTGAAGGAGACGGTAAATTTAATCAATATGTTGATTCGTATCACATATATAAACTCTATCTAACCGACTACATTATCAGATGTCAGCGATGTTTGAAGATATCAAGACATCGGTAGCTAAGGTAGTTTAACTATTATAAATCATGTTTTTTTGTTCGTACTAAAAACCATAATCTTTATATGCACATTAGCAACCTATTCCTACTCCTGAAAAGGGCAAAAATACCCGTTCCCAGAAGCGTAAAAGGGCCGAATAAATAAACGTTTTTGACAAATATTGTCCATACATCTCATATATATTATCTGAATATTATTAGCGTTTTCAGAAACAAAGTATTTAATAGAAATAAAAGTTTTTGTTTTTGGAGTTAATTCTATTTTAATTCAGGGTGTAGGGGGGTCGAATTAACTTCAAAAATTTAAGCAGTGCAATTTAAGGTTATTTCCACGTTACACAACCCAAAAATTAAGTCTATTCTATTTAATTCTATTTTGCATTTTGGAAGTCATCCAATATATAGTAGGAATCTTAGTGCTAAATAGTATTTAGGTGACTGAGTAAATTCAGCTTTGTTGTTCATCATTGTGATTTGAATAAAGTATTTCGACAAAAATAAAAGTAATAAAAATTATCATTTTACCCCAAACAAATTTGATTGAATAAATGATTCGAATAATATTAAAAATACGTTGAAATCTATGAACTGAATACAATAAAACCAGTCTGTTTAAATACGTTAACGCATTGAACTGAATTTAATGAGAATAGCATTGAAATTCATTAATATTGTCAGTGTAAATTTTACTTAAACTACCCCCGTGTTTTCAGCTCAATACAATTTAACAGTTTTGTCAGTTGTTTTCGACTTAAGGTGTATAGAGAGAAGTCGGCTTTGTCTCCAATTAAGCTTATGTCGCAAATAACAAGAAAATCCACGCTGCGCCATGGAAGAATTGGTCATTACGAGGTGAAGGGTACTATGTATGCGACGCATAACTATGAATTCGCTTTAATGGCTTATGGTGAAGCCTTGGGACTATTTTTTCAACGTGGTCATCGTGCAAACATTAGGAAGATCAAGGTGAACCAAGCACATCAATCTCTTCAACGTGTACATTCCATGTTAGCCTGCTATCATTTGCCAAAAATAACCGACGCCTTGGTAAATTATCATGTTTTCGAGAACAAAAAGCATGTGGGAATTGATATACGCTGGGTCAACAATGATTTGTTTTCCATTAACGATGTTAACCTCCATGCTACCGATGTTGAGTTCAAAGAGTTGATTGTAGGTGAAGATGATGTTCGTAAAATAATTAGATACTCCCATCCAAGTCTCTTGGCATTGCTTTTTCCACATCTCTACCAACATGCACCGGTCACTACTTCATGGTACGGACTAATACCTATGAGTTTGACAATCGATTAGAAGGTTATGGTATACCAGAAAATCAAGGCGGTGTTACAAATACTACGTGGAATGAAACAAGTATTGCAGCTTATGCGAAGCAGAGGCTTCTTATGAGAGATAGACGTTTTGCCCGAGACCCTTCTTTTTTATTCTTCATGCTCGATCTTATTGAAAAAAAAAATATCGCTGCTGCTAATAGATTCGTGATTTTAACTAAAGGCAGAGAAAATTTAACTCAAAAGGATGTTGTGAATCAAAATAACATGCCTCCAGTTTTAAACAGCGATTTTTTGGATTTTGTTTCAAATTTTTTTTTTCGAAATCGAAATGGTGGCACGTGTTTTTTTTTTTTTTTGTAGAATCCCTAAGCTAGACATACATCTGAATGTTCATTATTAATGGTTTTGACTCATTGTGACCATGCTCATTGTTCAAATTATTTTTATTAAGTCAATAAACCAGTATCAAGTCTAACTTTTCTGTGAGATAAATAAGACTTGCTGACAAATTTTTGTACTTCCTGCACGACTTCTCTACCGTCACTACAGTTACTATATGCTTCAATGTAGTTCATAGACCTTTGAAAGAATCTTTTTATATGAACTACATTGGAAGCTTTATCTAAGTAGCTTGATAAGTTATCATCAAGAGACTTGAATGTGTAATCACATCTCAAACGTGCCTCCCTTTTGGCGGAACCCCAGTACATTTCTATCCAGTTGCATTCACAATGATATTTTGGATATGACTCAAAAATATGACCTGAGTCAATAACGGCTTGCTGCAAAGCCGACTTTTGCGCCCAAAGTCGGGTCTACTTTCAAGAAAGTGACGAGCACAACACATTGATCTGTGGCCTGGCTCCTTCGACTTACATATGTAGCATTTTCCAAGCCTTGCCTTCTAGATCACGACCAAGCCATCGGCCTCTTTCCTCCAAAATCTTTCGAATACCTTTGAACTATCTTGTCTCCTTTGTCTTCACGACATACCCCAGTCTGTTGGTGACACTGGTCTTCTTGGTGTAAAAGAATGACTGCTCCAAGCAGGTGCCATCCGTTAAAATTACAGTTGTGTCTTTGAACCGATACTTTTCGTTATTTTTGTATGGCTTCTCATTAAGTGTCATAACACTTGCAACAAGAGCATTATCACCGAATGCATTGTGATTGGAACTGTTGTCAAAGAGGAAAACAGCTTGACAACCAGGGTGGAGCAGCTCAAACAAAGGGATTGCATCGTTTTGAAGCTGCTCCAACATGTCAGTGTATTTTCAGTACCCTTTTCTGCCCACACGCGCTTTGAAAAATCTTCTAGACGTCCAACCAGCACTCTTCATGGTTCCATGGCAAGGGCATTGAAATTCACTGACCATTATTGACGATCCTGGGCCCTTCTTTCTGATATGGTTCTCACCTTCTAACATCCACAGATCATCCTTACTGTCCGGAACGTGACTAGAATATATTATAGCAATAATATCAGAAGATACCTACTAGTTATACAAGACAAAGGAAGAGTGGTTTACAAAGTATTTAATAATAATAATAGATTATACAGGGAAGGGGAAGGATACAAGATAATCGACATGGAACGGGGAAGGCGATGGAAAGGGGGAGTATTTATATCTTTTCAGATAACATGGGTTTGGATTTAAGAATGTCTTGGCTTACTTAATTAGTCTTAGTGTTGGTTTCAGCTTACGTGGCCGAAACCCATGAGTCATGATTACTAATTGCTTGGCGTCGGAGATACTTGGAAACGAGTCATGATTACTAATCTCTTGGAAGCGGAGGTTCGTTGCGTGGATAGTCTTCGAAGGTCCTCGAAGGTTCTGGACGCTGGCGTTGTTGAATCTCAGCATGAGATTCCAGAACGTTCCAATAGTCGGGGATTCGTGGTTGGGGCAAAATGCAAAGTACGTTGTTCATGACACTTACCATCATTTGCATAAAATGTGGATTCATCGTGCGTAACAAACACAATTTGTTTTATACGTTCATCCAGAAGTGGCTCAAGAATCTCCTCCTCATTGTCACCAGCATAAAATTCTGATCTTTTCATGTATTCGACCATTCTTTTAGACCATTCATCTCGGTAGTTGATCACATCTTCTCTTTCATGGCCATCGAAAAAATAGTCTTTTTATTTTTTCGGTATGAATATCCTCATTCGTACAAATAACGGGCAATGGTTGTCATACTTAAGTCACGTTCAGCCACACCAAGAACAAAAGGAATGATTTGCTCGTCGATAATCTTTTTGATGATAATCAAGGAACGAAGAGCTGGTTTCATCTTTGGAATTTCTTCCAAAACGGCCATCTTGACATCCGAGTCCCTTAAAAGTGATACTGTCATGAACCACGTACTTTGCACTTTGCCCCAACCACGAATCCCCGACTATTGGAACGTTCTGGAATCTCATGCTGAGATTCAACAACGCCAGCGTCCAGAACCTTCGAGGACCTTCCAAGACTATCCACGCAACGAACCTCCGCTTCCAAGAGATTAGTAATCATGACTCGTTTCCAAGTATCTCCGACGCCAAGCAATTAGTAATCATGACTCATGGGTTTCGGCCACGTAAGCTGAAACCAACACTAAGACTAATTAAGTAAGCCAAGACATTCTTAAATCCAAACCCATGTTATCTGAAAAGATATAAATACTCCCCCTTTCCATTGCCTTCCCCGTTCCACGTCGATTATCTTGTATCCTTCCCCTTCCCTGTATAATCTATAATTATTATTAAATACTTTGTAAACCACTCTTCCTTTGTCTTGTATAACTAGTAGGTATCTTCTGATATTATTGCTATAATATATTCCTAGCCACGTTCCTGACAGATACTCTCTTAACATGGGCGCCTCGGGAGTGGTCAGAAAGTTTACCCTCGTCAATGAACTACTTTGTCCAATTGACAATGGTCATCCCTCGGTATTCCTTTGAATTTTGGGGCCAGAATTTTTCGGCTGCTTCTTCTGAAGCCAATCCTTTCTTTTTTCCACCCAAACGATTTAAGCAATATTCGTACACAGATAAATACCTAGCATTGTTGTATGATGCACGAGCATTATCGTCGTTCTTCTTACTCGTTACGGGTAAAATAAGAGCCTTGATAGCAGGCATGATTTTTTTGATGCCTTCGATTTCTTTTTCCGTGTGAGGAATGAACTTTGTTAATTGCTGAGTTTCTACACTTTTTGCAACAGTAAATCCAAAACGTTGAAGAGTCTGGGCTAGATCTACCTTTGCAGACTCGGCATTCTTTCTCCATTTTGTTGTTCTGGATGTACCAGTGTACGTAAGTGGTCTATTACTTATTTCTGTATTGCTATCTGAAATAATATCAAGAGAACTCGCCTCAGCACTTACAACCTCGGCTTGCTCGACTAGTTGATCATGATTTAATTCAATGTTTTCCAATTCAGCGAGTACCACTTCGGCAGATTGAATGCATCCATTTTCTCTTCTAAGTCTGTTTCTAATAGCCTTTTGTTTTTTGTTAGGTCTGGGCATGTTATGATAAAAAAATTGCAAAAAGGATAGAAAGGAGCATTTAACATTCGTTAGACACGTAAGAATTTCCACGTTTCATTTTAGGAGGCGACAATGAAAAGACTCTCAGCATTTATTTTTATATAAAGTAATAAAGGTACCTTAAGACATGATTGTATAAAGTTTTAGCTACCTAAATTTATATCTAAACAATTGGTAGAGGATTGATTAAAAAAACCTTAAAACTTTAAAAATATGTCAAGTCGGCTCACCCAAAAAGGAATATGTATCAGGGGTAATATTACATGCGCGACATAGTGGTGTAACGACCGAAAATGAAAGAAGTGGTACATACTTTACTTTTTTCTTATAAGTTAAAAAAAAGCAATCATAATACATTCTTGTACATAGTTTTCTCTTTTGTTTTATGCAACTAAATATTTCATAGAATTTATTTTTGGAAAACGTTAAGCATTTACAAGATCTGCCATGTTAGGGATTCCAGTGGGACTGGGTTTTTTTGGGGGAAAAAATTTATGACACATTTCTCGGTAGGAATAAGGCCATTCTATTGGTTGACATTTACATGAACGGAGAATGAACTTAATGGGGTGTGCATAGTAGTGTTTCAAATCTCCAACCCCACTTATACGCCCCCGCTTAATTTTTTGCAAAGCGACCAACTTTGATGTCCTACAACTTTTTTTTTTGCAGTAAAATTATTTCTTTATTCATAAAATATTGTTTATAAAGACTCTTTAAATAATATCTTTTGATTCGCATTGGTA